>NW_026571047.1:30196713-30210713 GCF_026225935.1 Boleophthalmus pectinirostris
TTTGGAATTAAAAAACATAATGTAAACGTGGCAAGTGAAACATCCCACAGCTGAATGATTATCAAACATCACCATGAAATATTAAACATTTCCTTAAAGTCTTTTTAAATTACCTTTTTGATATGCCATTACAAACCAGAACCAGCGCTAAGTCACTCCCCCTTCAGAGCACTTTCACAACACAACTAGATTCAACACATAATATAACACTCTATATAACATCAATTTATATCAGTTTATCAAATTATAGTGAAGCGTTGAATAGTCTAAACGTAAGAAGGGTTTGTAGGGCCCAGGAGAGATCGCTAGATTACTCAAACATGCGTGAATGACATCTAAAACCTCTCGATGGAGATTGCAACATGGTATAAAGTTCAGAAAAAGTCAATTCTGCTTAATCCCCCCTCTTTAATTAACCTTTTTGATGGGGTTTTGCCGTCTGCTCGTCTCCTTGGAGCAAATTCTCAAGTGAAATATCAATAAAATATAACGTCAAATCAAAAATATGTTGACACTTTGTTGATTACGGCTCTGTCTCTTACGTGTATTTCCCTATATTCTTGCGTGGTCCGACGTAGCTGTGGTAGTGGCTGGTTCCGATTGACTTTGCGGCTTGTCTGCACGTGTTCGCTCGTTTGTGTGTCGATCAATAGCTTTGATTTTGCTGCATGTCTCATTATTCTGATGTATAGATGAACCAATCTCCTTTCGCTCCAGATACAGGTGAACTTTAGACTCTGCTCTCAAGCATCGGTTAGAAATGACCTACCTATACTTCGCCATTTTACGATCTACGTTATTATGTTGTTTCCTCGTCACAAACAGACCTGGAGTTGTGTTTTGCTTCATTCATTTCTTGTTTAACACACAAATCCTGTATATTTAGGCTGTAAATTCAATGAAAGTTTTGTAAAAGTCATGGAATTTTAAGTATCTCTTTCATGCAACTGCTGCGTTCTGTTAATCATAATAGCCTAAAGATAACTTATTTCCAAACGTCTGCGCCTTTTTTTTTTAAAAAGACGTCAATAAACACACTGACAGTATTTTGAATGTAAAAAAACTATAATACCAAACCATAAAGTGAGTGGAAAGGGTTCACATTTCATATTTAGTCCTAAAAGTCATGGAAAATTTGCTTAAGGTCATGAAAAATTCATGGAAAAGTTTTTACATTTTGTCACTGTTTTAAACTCCATACTCCTTCATTAGAGTCATTTGGATCGTTTCAGCCTGGGAATTTCCAATATTTACTAAACGAATGGTAAAAGGAGCTGTTAACTTGAAAACGCTTTGTGACATCACAAGGTGTAACAGTTTTTGAGCTTTAGAGATGTAGACAGACTAATAATAAAGAGTTACTCAAACATCTGTGAATGAATCAAAACTCCAGGTCTGTTTTTGAGGAGGTAAAAGCATTCTGTCATGACTTAAAGGTTGTATGGAGGATTTTTTTTGTTTTTTGTTTCAAATTGTCAATGATAGATTATAGAGATGCAGTAGCCTTGTAATTATGATGACCAAAAAAAGAGAATAAAAATTCATCAACTCTGGACGTGGTGGGGCTAAACATTTGCCAATAGATAACGACACTGCCTCGTTATCTGTGAGCTGACAGGCTGTCAATCAATCTCCCTACGTTTCTAGCGTAACTGACTTGCCTGCGCCGCCGGTACGTGGTTTACGTACGACTGTCACGCAGTCCACAGACGCAAGACGCACAGACGCTGTTTACTCCACCAACGCAACAGTTCTTAGCGGCTTTTTTTGACCTATATCTTCCTCGCAGTTAGCACAAAGTTTGTTGCAATGGCGACAAGAATCCAGGAGCAGTTCGCCGCAAAACAAAAGTCAGTTTTTGAGGTCGCTGAAAGAAGAAGACAAGGGGAAAAGCAGCGAAACCAAACTAAGGTGATTCTTGAAGATTCATTCCAGCGATGGCGCGACTGAAGCAGACGAAGGGTCTAAAGACTGACGCACTGGTCCACAAATTACTCCTGGACAGGAAACTTCTGCTTATTATGAAAACGTACTTTATTTCCAAGAGCTAGACAAACGTTTTTCAGGACACGAATGCGATATCCTATGTCTGAAAACTTAATTTTCAAGGCAAAGAAAGAGTCCGCTTGCTGCTGCGTGTTGTAGTAGTAGCTAGTTCATTCGCACGGAATCTCCACGCCCCCCTCTGCCCGTTCCGCTCTTCTCCCTGCTCCTCACGGAATCTCCACGCACCGCTCTCCTCTCTCCTCTCCTCACTCCCCGCTCCGTTCTTCTCCCTGCTTCTCACTTCTTGTCCGCGCACGAAATATCCGCGCACCCCCTCCCCCCGCTCCTCACTTCTCCGTCTTGCCTAACCAACACTGTAGTTAGTTGTTTACAAGTCATGTGCAGCACCGGTTTCTGGCGTAACGAGGAGGCGGAAGGAGGCGTTTCTACGTAGGAGCTGTGGGGGAGGGGGGGTGGTTTCACGCATGCGCAACATTTGAAAAAGGACAAACAGTCGCTGGATTTCTCGTTCCTTGGAAAATCCTCTATACAACCTTTAAACCTCACAAGAGTCAATTTTGTGTAATACAGAACCTTTAATGATGCAACCTTTGTCTTTAATAAATGAAAAAAAGCATCTTGCATTTTGGCTGGTGCACCAATATTTTCATATTGTCTCCTAAGAGCGATTGAGGTTTGAGTTTTATTACACATTTACACAATTGACAGGGATGTAACAATAACCAAAATATCCTGATATAGTATCGTCAAAAGTCTCAGTAATATCGTGGACTGTCACAATATATCAAATCACAAGTTCCTTTGCTTAAATACATGATTTTATTGTAGCAACAGCTTATAAACATCAGGAACTACATATCCCATGATTCATTTCAACGTGAAGAAAATATGTTTTTTACTTTAATTCTTGAGATTATGACGGAAATAACTTACACCAAATTCTTGTCAGGGGATTTTAAAAGCAAAAAATTGTCCCATCTACAATTGGGTCCAGTCAAGTGGTAACGGAGGGAAACAAGGGCAGATTCAAAGATGGAATAACACAAGATATGATCAAATACATCCATTTATTTACATGATTTTCAGGTCTTTGAAATTTGGGAAATAATTTTTGTTCCATGTTTCATACATGGTCTGTTTAAAACGTATGGAACTTTAGAACCAAAAATAGTACAGAAAAAAGGTCAACAGTTTCATAAACTAGAGTACATATGTATCTGTTCAATACATTTTTATATCAGATGCATTAACTTGAATTTATGGCCTTGCTGTTTACTTCTGCTTGACTGGGCCCAATTATATCAGCCTCTCCAAAATATTGCAATAAATATCGTACCGTGAAATTTGGATATCGTTACATCCCTACAAATTGACTCTTGTAGCTTTAAGTCATGTTATAATTAGGGGTGTCAAATTATCGCGTTAATTGCGATTCATTAATTACAGTCATATTTAGCACGTTATGTTTTTTAATCTCTAACTTTAGTGTTTCTGTATGTGAGTTTCTTTATTTTAAAACCTGTTTTTATGTGTTGTTGGGACAACAACACACACACACAAAACACATTTATACATTTTTTTATTTCGGTAATTCCACTCATTGCCGGAAACCCACACAAAACGCGCGCAGTAACAGCGATGTGAATGTCATGTTAACGTTTGCGGCGTCAGTCACACAATGGACGAGGTCGAAGAGCCAGTAGAACAGAGGCAGCAGTGCACAAGTAAAAACACATTCGTGTCTTGGAAATTATTCTCCCGACGTGAAATATAAAAGAAAATAACAAATATAATATCGCCTGAAAACAACCTGCATAGGCTCATGATGTCTGCACTACTGTCCTATAGTGACCTGCCACATGAGGCGACACGCACACAAACACACACAAACACACACAAACACACACAAACACAAACACAAACACACACCTTCATCATCGTCATTAACCTGAGAACACGTGGACCACGTTTCTTTCCGTAGTTACTGCGTGGACACAGACGTGCTCCCGTGAGCCGCGTGTGGATCGTGTTTTCTCGCGTACGCGGCGTAAACCGCGCTTCCTCCTGTGAACCTCTAAACCAGAACTAACACCAAGACTAAAACCAGGACTAATCCAGTCCAGGACTAAACCAGGACTAAACCAGAGCTAAAACCAGAACTAAAACCAGGTCTAAACCAGGTCTAAACCAGGACTAAACCAGAACTAAAACCAGAACTAAAACCAGAACTAAAACCAGGTCTAAACCAGGACTAAACCAGGACTAAACCAGAACTAAAACCAGAACTAAAACCAGAACTAAAACCAGGTCTAAACCAGGACTAAACCAGGACTAAACCAGGTCTAAACCAGGTCTAAACCAGGACTAAACCAGGACTAACACCAGGACTAACACCAGGACAAAACCAGGTCTAAACCAGGACTAAACCAGAACTAACACCAGGACTAAAACCAGGATTAATCCATTCCAGGACTAAACTAGGACTAAAGTAGGTCTAAACCAGGTCTAAACCAGGACTAAAACCAGTGATCTCATATATAAAGCATTTCTCTATCAATAATATTTTTAATATGGTTAAGGAAAGACTGGACTTTTTATTGTCTTTAAGTCGACAAAAGTTATTATGTTCAGATTTCCTCGTCTTTGCTACTTTACAACAAACAGTTTCTTATTCATGGAGACTTGGGCTCAACAGCCAATTTGGAGAGATTTGTTAAACAATAAATGACTTTATAAAGTCACTTTTTTAAATCTATATGAGTCTTTTGATCTGCCACAATAATGTAATAATGAATTTAAATGAAAATACCTCAAATTGAAGCTTTTCTCAGCAATTTTTAGGTGAGATTAAAATTAGATTAATTAGATTAATTAATTACAGATCATAATTAATTAATCTCTCAATTTTTTTAATCGCATGACAGCACTAGTTATAATATTGTTTCCTTATCAAAAACAGACCTGGAGTTGTGTTTTGTTTCATTCACACATGTTTGAGTAACTCTTTATTATTAGTCTGTCTACATCTCCAAAGCTCAAAATGCTCTGTTCCACCTTGTGATGTCATGAAGCGGTAGTTTTCAATTAACAGCTCCTTTTTACCTTTAGTTTAGTCGAGATTTGCAATTCCAGGACAGAAATTATCCAAATGATTCTAGTGAACGAGTGTGGGGTTTAAAAACAGAGATAAGAACTCGGCCTAAATCTGCAGGGTTTGTGTGTTAAACATGTATGAATGAAACAAAACCCATCTCCACGTGTGTTTGTGACGAGAAATTATAACATAGATCAGAAAATAGTGTAATACGGGCCATTTAGGTATGTTACGAAACAGCCGGTAGTGTTTTGCCTTAAATGCACTCTGCTGTTCACTTCCCAATGTGATTTTATTTGACTGAAGCATAATACCCCATCTACCTCCCACGGCTTAAATAATGTTGTTTTAAATCCAATTAGTTTAAGTAGCATGGCCTCTGTGTGACTTCCTTTTACTAACAATGGTAAAAAATTGGAATATTGTGCGAAGAAATAAAAAAAATACACTTGTAAAACGGAGAAACTAGTCAAGATCTATGACGTTTCTTTGTGCTGTTGACGTTAAATAGAGGCTTGTTTGAGCTTTCTACTGTGTTATAATGTTGTTCCCTCATCAAAAACACGTCTGGAGAGGTTTTAGACGTCATCCATGCACAATCCGTGTATCATTCGTTCATTCGTTTTTCAATATAAAAACCAAAAATAAGAAAAAGAAAAAACAACATCCATCCATCCATTTTCGTCCGCTTATCCGGGGCCGGGTCGCGGGGGGAGCAGCCTAAGCAGGGACTCCCAGACTTCCTTCACCCAGACACGTCCTCCAGCTCCTCCGGGGGGACCCCGAGGCGTTCCCAGGCCAGCCGAGAGACATAGTCCCTCCAGCGTGTCCTGGGTCTTCCCCGGGGCCTCCTCCGGCGGGACATGCCCGGAACACCTCCCGAGGGAGGCGCCCAGGAGGCATCCGGAACAGATGCCCGAGCCACCTCAACTGGCTCCTCTCGACGTGGAGGAGCAGCGGCTCTACTCCGAGCTCTCCCGTGTGACTGAGCTCCTCACCCTATCTCTAAGGGAGCGCCCAGCCACCCTGCGGAGGAAACTCATTTCGAGCGCTTGTATCCGCGATCTCGTCCTTTCGGTCACTACCCAGAGCTCATGACCATAGGTGAGAGTAGGAACGAAGACTGACCGGTAAATCGAGAGCTTCGCCTTTCGACTCAGCTCCCTCTTCACCACAACGGTCCGATACAGCGACCGCATCACTGCCGAAGCTGCACCGATCCGCCTGTCAATCTCACGTTCCGTCCTTCCCTCACTCGTGAACAAGACCCCGAGATACTTGAACTCCTCCACTTGAGGCAAAGACTCCCCACCCACCCGGAGAGGGCAAGCCACCTTTTTCCGGTCGAGAACCATGGCCTCGGACTTGGAAGAGCTGATCTTCATCCCAGCCGCTTCACACTCGGCTGCAAACCGCCCCAGTGCACATTGCAGGTCCTGGTTCGATGAAGCCAACAGGACAACATCGTCCGCAAACAGCAGAGATGAAATCCTGTGGTCCCCAAACCGGACCCCCTCCGGCCCCTGACTGCACCTAGAAATTCTGTCCATAAATACAATGAACAGAACCGGTGACAAAGGGCAGCCCTGCGGAGTCCAAACATGCACCGGGAACAGGTCTGACTTACTGCCGGCAATGCGAACACAGCTCCTGCTCCGGTCATACAGGGACCCGGACAGCCCTTAGCAAAGGGCCCCGGAACCCCATACTCCCAGAGCCACCCCCACAGGACACCACGAGGGACACGGTCGAATGCCTTCTCCAGATCCACAAAAAACACATGTGGACTGGTTGTGCAAACTCCCATGAACCCTCGAGCACCCGATGGAGAGTGTAGAGCTGGTCCAGTGTTCCACGGCCAGGACGAAAACCACACTGCTCCTCCTGAATCCGAGGTTCGACTATCGGCCGGACTCTCCTCTCCAGTACCCTGGCATAGACCTTACCGGGAAGGCTGAGAAGTGTGATCCCCCTATAGTTGGAACACACCCTCCGGTCCCCCTTCTTATACAGAGGGACCACCACCCCGGTTTGCCAGTCCAGAGGTACTGTCCCCGACCGCCACGCGATGTTGAAGAGGCGTGTCAGCCAAGACAGCCCCACAACATCCAGAGACTTCAGGTACTCAGGACGGATCTCATCCAACCCCGGAGCCTTGCCACCAAGGAGCTTGCCAACCACCTCAGTGGACTTCGGCCAGGGTGATGGATGAGTCCGCCTCTGAGTCCCCAGCCTCGGCCTCCTCCTCGGAGGACGTGACGGTGGGATTGAGGAGATCCTCAAAGTATTCCTTCCACCGCCGGACAACGTCCCCAGTCGAGGTCAACAGAAAACAACAGTTTTCTTCGTTATTTGTCTCCAAAACCAAAATGAAAAAACGGATAACGATTCGTTTTTTTCAGTTTTCGATTTTGTGTTTAAATGAAGAATGGAAAAAACGGATGACTTCCGTGAGTGCGATGCCGGACTTTTGCACCGCATACGGACTGAACCGGGACTGATCCAGGTCCGAGACCAGAGCGAGACCAGAGCGAGACGAGACGAGACGAGACCAGAGCGGGACCAGACCGGGACCAGACCGGGACCAGACCGGGACCAGACGGGACTGACCGGGGACTGAGACCGGGACCAGACCGGGACCAGGGCGGACTCCGAGCTTTGACTCCGAGCCTCCACGGGGTCCGAGCCTCCACCGGGTCTGAGCCTCAGCTTCGAGCTCCGGCCCTGCCGTGAGCTCTGAGCCTCCGGTCTGGTCCCGGTCTGGTCCTGGTCTTGTCTCGGTCTCGGTCTCAGGCCCTCTCTGGTCCCGGTCTGGTCCCAGTCTCAGTAGCGCTCTGGTACCGGTCTGGTCTCGGACCTGGTCCATTTGAACCAAAAGCTCTTAGTTCGATTCATTTTCATTGGTGTGAATGCGTCAGTCGGAGGCTTTGCACCACCTCGGAACCAGCCGCGGTTCTTGAACGCGGAGGACCAGAGCAGTTCTGTCCTCTGTCCCCGAAGTCACGTAAACGGGAAACGGCCGTTATCCGTTTTTTCCATTCTTCATTTAAACACAAAATCGAAAACTGAAAAAAACGAATCGTTATCCGTTTTTTCATTTTGGTTTTGGAGACAAATAACGAAGAAAACTGTTGTTTTTTTCGTTTTCTTATTTTTGGTTTATATTGAAAAACGAATGAACGAATGATGATACACGGATTCATGCACGTTTGAGTCATTTTCCTGGGCTCTATTCAAACCCGTCTTACGTTTAGCTGTAAGATTCTGTACAAAGCCCACAATCCTACGTCACCTTCGCTTCCACATGACAATTCTACATAAATATACAAAAACATGACACAAAACTGTAAACTACAACTTCACAAACCTGATGCAATGTGCGGTAGTTTCATTAGCGGGTGGAGCGTCCGTCAAATGCTTTTCTTCGTGGAGATGTTATTACTTTATCTGGAATATATTTGGAACCTTTTGGTAATTAGGGATGTACAAAAATATTGAAATATCGGTATATGGTATCGTTTAATGTGATGATACAGTATCGATATCAGGGACTGCTGTATCGATATATGTTTTTTGGTATATTTTATTAAATTATTTTGTTACAGAGCTACAGTTTTGTTTGTTTAGTGGAAGGAAACTCATTTAAGCAACACATTTGACATTTTCACTGTTTTAATGATTAAAATGTTTGTGTTTCATATGAACTTTGCACAAGAAGTGGTTTAACAAAGACATTTAGTATCACAGATATTATTCAGCCATGTTTAAAAATTGAATCGTATCGAACCGAAAGTGCACTGTATCGAGAGAAGTATCGTATCGTCCCCTATTTATCGAGGTATGTATCATATCGGCATCTTCTTAATGATACCCAGCCCTAGTGGTAATGAACCTTTCTATCTTCATGGACCAAACCAGACCAAATTACAAGTCAGATCTGTGGAGAGGCGACCCCGCTCACAGTCAGAATGCCTGTTTTTGTCTGTATTTTTGAGCTACAAAACTATCAACTGTAATAAATGTAAGTTAGAGCTGTTTAGGAACATTCTAATCAGAACAATGACTAGGTTTGTGCAAAAATATTGATATATGTTACATAGTTTAATGTGATGATTCAGTATCAATATCAGGGACTACTGTATTGATATATCGCCAAGAGTATTTTTTGATATATTTTATTAAATTATTTTGTTACAGAGCTACAGTTTTGTTGCTTGTTTAGTGGAAGGAAACTCATTTATGCGACACATTTGACATTTTCAGTGTTTTTGATGATTAAAATGTTTGTGTTTCATATGAACTTTGAACAAGAAGTGGTTTAACAAAGACTTTTAGTATCACAGCCATGATTTATTTAGTCTTTATTTTTTATAGAACCGCATCGAATCAATTTGAAATATATCGTATTGAACCAAAACTGCATTGTATTGAGATATGTATCATATTGTGGCCTGTGTATTGAGGTATTTAACTTCTTAATGATACCCAGCCCCTATCTTGCATATAAACTGAAGCTTCTCGCTGGGGGTGTTCTACATAGTGCTGTCATGCGATTAAAAAATTTGAGAGATAAATTAATTATGATCTGTAATTAATCTAATTAATCTCTTTTTAATCTTACCTAAAAATTGCTGAGAAAAAAGCCTTCAAGTTGAGGTATTTTCATTTTAAATTCATTATTACATTATTGTGGCAGATCAAAAGACTGATATAGAACAAAAAAAAGACTTTATAAAGTCATTTATTGTTTAACAAATCTCTCCAATTTAGCTGTTGAGCCCAAGTCTCCATGAATAAGAAACTGTTTGCTGTAAAGCAGCAAAGACGAGGAAATCTGAACATAATAACTTTTGTCTACTTAAAGACAATAAAAAGTCCAGTCTTTCCTTAACCATATTAAAAATATTATTGATAGAGAAATGCTTTATATATGAGATCACTGGTTTTAGTCCTTGTTTTAGTCCTGGTTTAGACCTGCTTTAGTCCTACTTTAGGTCCTAGTGTAGTCCTGGAATGGGTTAGTCCTGGTGTTAGTCCTGGTTTTAGTCTTGGTGTTAGTTCTGGTTTAGAGGAGCACAGGAGAAAGCGCGGTTTACGCAGCGTACGCGAGAAAACTTATGCGGCGGACGGGAGGACGGCGATGTCCGCGCAGTAACTACGGAAGGAAACGTGGTCCGCGCGTTCTTAGTTTAATAACGATGATGAAGGTGTGTGTTTGTGTGTGTTTGTGTGTGTTTGTGTTTGTGTGTGTTTGTGTTTGTGTTTGTGTGTGTTTGTGTTTGTGTGTGTTTGTGTGTGTTTGTGTGTGTTTGTGTATAGGACAGTAGTGCAGACATCATGAGTCTATGCAGGTTGTTTTCACCAGTGACATTTAAGTTGTAGGTGATTTTATATTTGTTATTTTCTTTTATATTTCACGTCGGGAGAATAATTTCCAAGACACGAATGTGTTTTTACCTGTGCACTGCTGCTCTGTTCTACTGACTCTTCCACCTCGTCCATTGTGCGACTGATGCCGCCAGCGTGAACATGACATTCACATCGCTCTTACTGCGCGTGTTTTGTGTGGGTTTCCAGCAATGAGTGGAATTACCGAAATAAAAAAAATTATAAATGTGTTTTTTTTTTGTGTGTGTTGTTGTTGTCCCAACAACACATAAAAACAGGTTTTATAATAAAGAAACTCACATACAGAAACGGTAAAGTTAGAGATTAAAAATGAGATTAACGCGATTAAAAAACATAACGCGCTAAATATGACTGTAATTAATTAATCGCAATTAACGCGATAATTTGACACCCCTAGTTATACATGTATGTCTATCTGTTTCCATGGTGACACAGTGCACAAACTCTGCCAAAAGAGTTTTAATAGTCTGAAAACTCAAGAAAATATACTAAATGGATTTAAACAGCACATTTTCAGGAGCCTGTGATCAATGAGTGTTCATGGTCGTGTTTAGGCATTTGATTTTAACAAAAAAGGTGAAAGTGACAAAAAAACAAAAAAAAACAAAGCTCAGATTAAAGTCTAACTTGAGTATCAATTGAAAAAGCAATGACCTTTCAACCATTTTACCAAAACCCAGCTGCTTCTGTGCTACTTTTATGCTTATTTATTTTTTCCACTTGAGGACATCGTTGTCAAAAAACACATGAAATCTCAATTTAAAGACGTAATTTCAACAATTCAATAAAATCTCCATTTTAAACATGCGTATAATTTGCTGATCTACAAAATCATCCATCCATCCATCCATTTTCGTCCGCTTATCCGGGGCCGGGTCGCGGGGGGAGCAGCCTAAGCAGGGACTCCCAGACTTCCTTCACCCCCAGACACGTCCTCCAGCTCCTCCAGGGGGACCCCGAGGCGTTCCCAGGCCAGCCGAGAGACATAGTCCCTCCAGCGTGTCCTGGGTCTTCCCCGGGGCCTCCTCCCGGCGGGACATGCCCGGAACACCTCCCGAGGGAGGCGCCCAGGAGGCATCCGGAACAGATGCCCGAGCCACCTCAACTGGCTCCTCTCGACGTGGAGGAGCAGCGGCTCTACTCCGAGCTCCTCCCGTGTGACTGAGCTCCTCACCCTATCTCTAAGGGAGCGCCCAGCCACCCTGCGGAGGAAACTCATTTCGAGCGCTTGTATCCGCGATCTCGTCCTTTCGGTCACTACCCAGAGCTCATGACCATAGGTGAGAGTAGGAACGAAGACTGACCGGTAAATCGAGAGCTTCGCCTTTCGACTCAGCTCCCTCTTCACCACAACGGTCCGATACAGCGACCGCATCACTGCCGAAGCTGCGCCGATCCGCCTGTCAATCTCACGTTCCGTCCTTCCCTCACTCGTGAACAAGACCCCGAGATACTTTGAACTCCTCCACTTGAGGCAAAGACTCCCCACCCACCCGGAGAGGGCAAGCCACCTTTTTCCGGTCGAGAACCATGGCCTCGGACTTGGAAGAGCTGATCCTTCATCCCAGCCGCTTCACACTCGGCTGCAAACCGCCCCAGTGCACATTGCAGGTCCTGGTTCGATGAAGCCAACAGGACAACATCGTCCGCAAACAGCAGAGATGAAATCCTGTGGTCCCCAAACCGGACCCCCTCCGGCCCCTGACTGCGCCTAGAAATTCTGTCCATAAATACAATGAACAGAACCGGTGACAAAGGGCAGCCCTGGCGGAGTCCAACATGCACCGGGAACAGGTCTGACTTACTGCCGGCAATGCGAACACAGCTCCTGCTCCGGTCATACAGGGACCGGACAGCCCTTAGCAAAGGGCCCCGGACCCCATACTCCCAGAGCACCCCCCACAGGACACCACGAGGGACACGGTCGAATGCCTTCTCCAGATCCACAAAACACATGTGGACTGGTTGGGCAAACTCCCATGAACCCTCGAGCACCCTATGGAGAGTGTAGAGCTGGTCCAGTGTTCCACGGCCAGGACGAAAACCACACTGCTCCTCCTGAATCCGAGGTTCGACTATCGGCCGGATTCTCCTCTCCAGTACCCTGGCATAGACCTTACCGGGAAGGCTGAGAAGTGTGATCCCCTATAGTTGGAACACACCCTCCGGTCCCCCTTCTTATACAGAGGGACCACCACCCCGGTTTGCCAGTCCAGAGGTACTGTCCCCGGGACCGCCACGCGATGTTGTGAAGAGGCGTGTCAGCCAAGACAGCCCCACAACATCCAGAGACTTCAGGTACTCAGGACGGATCTCATCCAACCCCGGAGCCTTGCCACCAAGGAGCTTGCCAACCACCTCAGTGACTTCGGCCAGGGTGATGGATGAGTCCGCCTCCGAGTCCCCAGCCTCGGCCTCCTCCTCGGAGACGTGACGGTGGGATTGAGGAGATCCTCAAAGTATTCCTTCCACCGCCGGACAACGTCCCCAGTCGAGGTCAACAGCTCTCCCCCCGCACTGCAAACAGTGTTGGTGAAGAACTGCTTCCCCCTCCTGAGGCGCCGGACGGTTTGCCAGAAATCTCTTTGAGGCCGTCCGATAGTCCTTTCTCCATGGCCTCCCCGAACTCCTCCCAGCTCCGAGTTTTTTGCCTCCGCGACCACACGGGCTGCAGCACGCTTGGCCCGCCGGTACCTGTCAGCTGCCTCAGGAGTCCCCCCGAGCCAGCAAGGCCCGATAGGACTCCTTCTTCAGCTTTGACAGCATCCCTTACTTCCGGTGTCCACCACCGGGTTCTGGGGTTGCCGCCGCGACAGGCACCACAGACCTTACGCCCACAGCTCCGAGCAGCTGCATTGACAATAGAGGCCGAGAATGAAGCCCACTCGGACTCCATATCTCCAGCCTCCCCCGGAATCCGGGAGAAGTCCTCCCGGAGGTGCGAGTTGAAGGTCCCTCTGACAGAGGGCGCTGTAAGGTACAGCCGTACCTTACAGTTATCACATTTTATAGTTCTATTGTTCAAAAATACCTAGAAAAATAACATTCTGACTGTGAGTGGGGTCGCCTCTCCACAGATCTGACCTGTAAATTGGTCTTGGTTGGTCTCCATGAAGATAGAAAGGTTAATTGCCACTAGGACTGGGTATCATTAAGAAGTTGCCGATACGATACATACCTCGATAATTAGGCCACGATATGATACGTATCTGGATACAGTGAACTTTTGGTTCGATATGATATATTTCAAATCAATTCGATACAGTAAAAAATGTTTTTTAAATGGCTAAATCATGGCTGTGACACTAAAAGTCTTTGTTAAACCACTTCTTCAAAGTTCATATAAAACAATCATTTTAATCAACAAAACAATGAAAATGTCTATGAAAACGAGTTTCCTTCCTCTAAACAAGCAACCAAACTGTAGCACTGTAACAAAATTATTTAGTAAAATATACCAAAAAATACTCAAGAGGCAAGAGGTGAGACC
>NW_026571047.1:30211213-30381213 GCF_026225935.1 Boleophthalmus pectinirostris
CTGAGGAGCCAGAACCAACCTCCTGCTGGTGCCCAGAGTCAGGGACCTAAACAGGGGAGTCAGGTTTCAGGTTCATGCAGCTAAAACTGGAACAGTTCTGAACCATGTGAGACTGACTCTTCTGTGACGCTGTTTAAATCCAGGCTCAAAACATTTCTTTTAACGTGCATGAACTGAAAGGTTTTCATTCCGCACTCTCTCTCGAATTTATGTCTCTTTTTTTAATTTTATCTTCATGATTATTTATTGTTTGATTTGTTTTTATATTGATTTTAATGTATTTTTATTCTGTAAAGCACTTTGCATATACTTTTGTAGATTGTTGCTATACAAATAAACTTGCCTTGCCTTTCCTTACGGTACGATATTTATTGCAATATTTTGGAGAGGCTTGATATACTTGGCCCAGTCAAGCAGAAGTAAAAACAAGGCCATAATTCAAGTTAATGCATCTGATATAAAAATGTATGAACAGAATACATATTACTCTAGTTGAAATGTTGACCTTTTTTTGTACTTTTTGGTTCTAAGTCCATACGTTTTAAACAGACCATGTATGAACAGGAACAAAAATTATTTCCCAAATTTCAAAGACCTGAAATCATGTAAATAAATGGATGTATTTGATCATATCTTGTGTTATTCCATCTTTGAATCTGCCCTTGTTTCCCTCCTTACCACTTGACTGGACCCAATTGTAGATGGGACAATTTTTTGCTTTTAAAATCCCCTGACAAGAATTTGGTGTAAGTTATTTCCGTCATAATCTCAAGAATTAAAGTAAAAAACATATTTCTTCACGTTGAAATGAATCATGGGATATGTAGTTCCTGATGTTTATAAGCTGTTGCTACAATAAAATCATGTATTTAAGCAAAGGAACTTGTGATTTGATATATTGTGACAGTCCACGATATTACTGAGACTTTTGACGATACTATATCAGGATATTTTGGTTATTGTTACATCCCTGTCAATTGTGTAAATGTGTAATAAAACTCAAACCTCAATCGCTCTTAGGAGACAATATGAAAATATTGGTGCACCAGCCAAAATGCAAGATGCTTTTTTTCATTTATTAAAGACAAAGGTTGCATCATTAAAGGTTCTGTATTACACAAAATTGACTCTTGTGAGGTTTAAAGGTTGTATAGAGGATTTTCCAAGGAACGAGAAATCCAGCGACTGTTTGTCCTTTTTCAAATGTGCGCATGTGTGAACCCCCCCCCCCACAGCTCCTACGTAGAAACGCCTCCTCTTCCTCATCCTTCGCCAGAAACCGGTGCTGCACATGACTTGTAAACAACTAACTACAGTGTTGGTTAGGCAAGACGGAGAAGTGAGGAGCGGGGGGGGGGTGCGCGATATTTCGTGCGCGGACGAGAAGTGAGAAGAGGGCGGAGAGGAGCAGAGGAGAGAGGAGAGGGAGCGTGCGTGGAGATTTCCGTGAGGAGGCAGGGGAGCGGAACAGCGCAGGACAGAGAGGGGGCAATTCCATGCGAATGAACTAGCTACTACTACACACGCAGCAGCAAGCGGACTCTTCTTTGCTTGAAAATTAAGTTTTCAGACATAGGATATCGCATTCGTGTCCTGAAAACGTTTGTCTAGCTCTTGGAAATAAAGTACGTTTTCATAATAAGCAGAAGTTTCCTGTCCAGGAGTAATTTGTGGACCAGTGCGTCAGTCTTTAGACCCCTGCGTCTGCTTCAGTTGCGCCATCGCTGGAATGATCTTCAAGAATCACCTTAGTTTGGTTTCGCTGCTTTTTCCCCTTGTCTTCTTCTTTCAGCGACCTCAAAAACGGACTTTGTTTTGGGGCGAACTGCTCCTGGATTCTTGTCGCCATTGCAACAAACTTTGTGCGAACTGCGAGGAAGATATAGGTCAAAAAAAGCCGCTAAGAAACTGTTTGCCGTTGGTGGAGTAACAGCGTCTGTGCGTCTTGCGTCTGTGGACTGCGTGACAGTCGTACGTAAACCACGTACCGGCGGCGCAGGCAAAGTCAGTTTACACTAGAAACGTAGGGAGTTTGATTGACAGCCTGTCAGCTACAGATAACGAGGCAGTGTCGTTATCTATTGGCAAATGTTTAGCCCCACCACGTCCAGAGTTGATGAATTTTTATTCTCTTTTTTTTGGTCATCATAATACAAGGCTACTGCACCTCTATAATCTATCATTGACAATTTGAAACAAAAAAACAAAAAAAAAATCCTCCATACAACCTTTAAGTCATGACAGAATGCTTTTACTCTCAAAAAAGACCTGGAGTTTTGTTTCATTCACAGATGTTTGAGTAACTCTTTATTTTAGTCTGTCCTTCATCTAAAAGCTCAAAACTGTTACACCTTGTGATGTCAAAAGCGTTTTCAAGTTAACAGCTCCTTTTACATTCGTTTGTAAAATTGGAATTCCAGGCTGAACGATCCAAAGACTCTAATGAAGGAGTATGGAGTTTAAAACAGTGACAAAATGTAAAACTTTTCCATGAATTTTTCATGACCTTAAGCAAATTTCCTGCTTTAGGACTAAAATATGAACGTTAACCTTTCCACCACTTTATGGTTTGGTAATTAGTTTTTTACATTCAAAATACTGTCAGTGTGTTTATTGACGTCTTTTTTAAAAAAAGGCGCAGACGTTTGGAAATAAGTTATTTTTAGGCTTATGATTCACAGGAACGAGCAGTTGCATGAAAGAGATACTTAAAATTCCATGACTTTTACAAACTTTCATTGAATTTACAGCCTAAATATACAGGATTTGTTGTTTAACAAGAAATGAATGCAGCAAAACACAACTCAGGTCTGTTGTGCGAGGAAACAACATAATAACGAGACGTAAATGGCGAGTATAGGTCTTTCTAACGCGATGCTTAGAGCAGAGTCAAAGTTCACCTGTATCTGGAGCGAAAGGAGATTGTTCTCTATACATCAGAATAATGAGACATGCAGCAAATCAAAGCTATTGATCGACACAAACGAGCGAACAGTGCAGACAAGCCGCAAGTCAATCGGACAGACTACCACAGCTACGTGGACCGAAGATATAGGAATACACGTAGAGACAGGCCGTAATCCAAGTGTCAAATATTTTATTTGACGTTATTTTTATTGATATTCCTTGAGATTTGCTCCAAGGAGACAGCAGACGGCAAAACCCATAAAGTTAATTAAGGGGGGGATTAGCAGAATTGACTTTTTGATTATACCATGGGCAATTATCGAGGGTTTTAGATGTCATTCACGCATGTTTGAGTATCTACATCTCTCTGGCCTACAAACTTCTTACGTTTAAGACTATCAAGTACTATAATTATAACTGATATAATTGAGTTATATAGAGTGTTATATTATGTGTTGATCTAGTTGTGTTTGAAGTGCTCTGAAGGGACTGACTTAGCGCTGTTCTGTTTGTAATGGCATATCAAAAGGTAATTTAAAAAACTTAAGGAATGTTTTATTTCATGGTGATGTCGATAAAATTCAGGTGGATGTTTCATTGCCACGTTTACATTATGTTTTAATTCCAATTAAAATATTAAAATATTCTGAGTTACATGGAAATAATAATCCAATCGAGTTACATGAAGACAAGTTAAATCCCTTTTTTAATTCGCACGTCAGTGGGAGGGTTTCTTGACAGAGACACGAACGTATTACATCGACGAAGAACGCACTTCGTGCACGCTTTCTGTTAGCCGTTTGTCGTTACGCCACGAACACACGATCCGAACTTTTCCCGCGTTTTCCGATGAAAGACAACAGGCTGAGATTCTCTCGTCACGCTTACGTTTCGGCTGAGGGGAGAAGGGAAGAGGGACAAATTATCGACAGCTGCGTGCCTCAGCCACTCCCCATCCCACACAAATCCAGAGACGTGGATGAAAGTCTGAAGCAGGACTGGTGGAGCCGGATCGTCTGATCGCGCAGAAGAGTGACCCAACGAATGCGCGAACAATGGAGTTATCTTTATGAAGAATAAACGTTTACATGATGAGAAGAAATTCATTCCTTTAAATTGGAATAAACACCACTTATTCGGAATTAGTTAATTCTAATAATCATTTTGATAGTAGTAGTAATATTATAGTAGTAATTGTAGTAAATTAGTAGTAGTTTGTAGTAGTAGTAGTGTATTGTGTAGTAGTTGTAGTAATTGTATAGTAGTATAGTAGTAGTTTAGTAGTATTGTAGTAGTAATTGTAAATTGTTCAGTAGTAATTGTAGTAGTTTGTTTAGTAGTAGTATAGTAGTAGTTAGTAGTGTAGTAGTAGTAGTAGTAGTAGTAGTATAGTATGTAGTAGTAGTAGTAGTAGTATGTAGTTGTATAGTAGTAGTAGAGTAGTAGTGTATAGTAGTAATTGTAGTGAGTAGTAGTTGTGTAGTGAATTGAGTAGTAGTCTGTAGTAGTAGTTGAGTAGTAGTAGTTTGTAGTAGTAAATTGTAGTAGTAGTTGATAGCCAGTTCAGGATAAGTCCCAAGATGTATTAATCTATTGTAGTATACGACTTGTCAGTCAAGAATCTTAAAAGTACTCACTACTCGTAGTCAGCTCTTCTCTCTCTTCGTCGTAGCAGCTACCTGTGTGGAGTATCGAGTGGCGTCAGTTAGTGCTAGTTGTCTCTCGTGTGAGTAGGCTCGTACTGTGGTACGGCCTCATCAAGTAGTACTGTCGTGTATGTAGTAGACTCAGTGAGCGAGGCGTTCTTACACTCGTAGTAGTAGTAGTAGCTGTAAGTCTCTATATACTGTCCATAGTTACATTAGTAGTAGATTAACGTATCCTGTGTAGTAGTAGTATTGTAGTAGTAGTCCAATGATCTTATATGTCGTCGTAAGTAGTATAATATAATATATATAGCTCGATAACTCACCTCCTGTTAGTATTTCGGTAGCAATATTGTAGTCCGGATGTGTCTGTTGTAGTAGTAGTTGTAGTGTAGTTAGCTAGTTGTCTCAAGTGGTTACGGTAACCGTGTCAGCTAGCGTGTGTGTGAGTTGTAGTTGTAGTAGCTGATAGTAGTAGTAGTAGTTAGTAGTCTAGTAGCTGACTATAATATATATAACCCTATACTCTGTAGTAGTATTGTATAGTCCATGATCGTGTGGTGAATGATTAGACAATGTGATGTTCATTTCATTCGTATCAGCGTCTCTACGGTTTGTCAGTCTCGCAGGGTAGTATTAGTGTAGTGAGTGGTAGTTAGTGAGTTAGTGGTTAGTGTAGTGAGATGGCTATGTATAGCTCTTCAGCGTAGATGTCTCACTACGCGTCCTTTAGTAAGTAGTTTCTCCTCTTCCTCCTCCGCTACATCGCTCGCCTTTGTTTTTGTGATATTTCTGACTACTACGTAAATTAAGCTCAACTATCGAGTCACTACTAACTTAAACTAACATACTAGGCAACTTCTAGATATCAGTGCTCTGTATCTAGCTCTACCAGACTATCTATTATCATTGGATACAACTTCACGTACTAAATACTCTCACTACCTCTCTCAAGACTTTGCTGCTCGCTAATGTGTGCTATAACCTGCTAAGATTAGTGGTACCTCTCAACTACAATACTACTACAACTACTACTACAACTACTACTACTACGCTACTACACACTACAACTACTACTACTACTACTACTACTACTACTACTACTACTACTACTACTACTACTACTACTACTACTACAACTACTACTACTACAACTACTACTAACTACTACTACAACTACTACTACTACTACGCTACTACAACTACTACTACTACTACTACTACTACTACTACTACTACTACAACTACTACTACTACTACTACTACTACTACTACTACACTACTACTACTACTACTACTACTACTACTACTACTACTACTAATTATACTACTACTACTACTACTACTACTACTACTACTACTACTACTACTACTACTACTACTACTACTACTACTACTACTACTACTACTACTACTACTACTACTACTACTACTACTACTACTACTACTACTACTACTACTACTACTACTACTACTACTACAACTACTACAACTACTACTACTACTACTACTACTACTACTACACTACTACTACACTACTACTACTACTACTACTACTACTACAACTACTACTACAACTACTACTACTACTACTACTACTACTACTACTACTACTACTACTACTACTACTAACTACTACTACTACTACTACTACTACTACACTACTACTACTACACTACTACTACTACACTACTACTACAACTACACTACTACTACTACTACTACACTACTACTACTACTACTACTACTACTACTACTACTACAACTACTACTACTACTACACTACTACTACTACTACTACTACTACTACTACTACTACTACTACTACTACTACTACTACTACTACTACTACTACTACTACTACTACTACAACTACTACTACTACTACTACTACTACTACTACTACTACTACTACTACTACTACTACTACTACTACTACTACTACTACTACTACTACTACTACTACTACTACTACTACTACTACTTACTACTACTACAACTACTACTACTTACTACTACTACACTACAACTACTACTACTACAACTACTACTACTACTACTACAACTACTACTACTACACTACTACTACTACTACTACTACTACTACACTACTACTACTACTACTACTACTACTACTACTACTACTACTACTACTACTACAATTACTACTACTACAATTACTACTACTACAAAATGATTATTTAGAATTAAACTTAATTCCAAAGTAAGTGGGTGGTTTATTCCAATTTTAAAGCCGAATGAATTTCTTCCTCGATCATGTAAACGTTTATTCTTCATAAAGATAACTCCAGTTGTTCGGCGCATGATTGTTGAGTCACTCTTCTGACGCGATCCAGACGATCCGGCTCCACCAGTCCTGGCTTCAGACTTTCGTCCACGTCTCCTTGGATTTGTGAGTGGGATGCGGGAGTGGGCTGAGGCAGAGCAGCTGTCGACTAATTTGTCTTCTTCCTCCCTTCTCCGACACTCTTCCCTTCTCCTCCTCAGCCGACAGACGTAAAGCGTGACGAGAGAATTCTCCAGCCGCTGTTGTGCTTTTCATCGGAACAACCGCGGGAAAAAGTTCGGATCGTGTTTGTGTCGGTGGCGTAACGACAAACCGAGCTGACAGAAAAGCCGGTAGCAGCTGAAGTGCGTGTTTCTTCCGGTCGATGTAAATACGTTCGTGTCTCTGTCCAATCAGAACCCTTCCCCACCTGCAGACGTGGAGCGGAATTAAATAAAGGTGATTTAACGTGTCTTCCATGTAAACCTCGATTCGTAATTATTATTTTCCATGTAAACTCGAAAGGAGAATATTTTAATTCAGAACATTTAATTCGGAATTTAAAAACATCATGTAAACGTGGCAAATGAAACATCCCACAGCTGAATGATTATCGAACATCACCACGAAATATTAAACATTTCCTTAAAGTCTTTTTAAATTACCTTTCTGATATGCCATTATGAACCAGAACCAGCGCTAAGTCACTCCCCCTTCAGAGCACTTTCACAACACAACTAGATTCAACACATAATATAACACTCTATATAACATCAATTTATATCAGTTTATCAAATTATAGTGAAGCGTTGAATAGTCTAAACGTAAGAAGGGTTTGTAGGGCCCAGGAGAGATCGCTAGATTACTCAAACATGCGTGAATGACATCTAAAACCTCTCGATGGAGATTGCAACATGGTATAAAGTTCAGAAAAAGTCAATTCTGCTTAATCCCCCCTCTTTAATTAACCTTTTTGATGGGGTTTTGCCGTCTGCTCGTCTCCTTGGAGCAAATTCTCAAGTGAAATATCAATAAAATATAACGTCAAATCAAAAATATGTTGACACTTTGTTGATTACGGCTCTGTCTCTTACGTGTATTTCCCTATAATTCTTGCGTGGTCCGACGTAGCTGTGGTAGTGGCTGGTTCCGATTGACTTTGCGGCTTGTCTGCACGTGTTCGCTCGTTTGTGTGTCGATCAATAGCTTTGATTTTGCTGCATGTCTCATTATTCTGATGTATAGATGAACCAATCTCCTTTCGCTCCAGATACAGGTGAACTTTAGACTCTAGATGCTCTCAAGCATCGGTTAGAACGCTAAACATGAAATGACCTATACTTCGCCATTTTACGATCTACGTTATTATGTTGTTTCCTCGTCACAAACAGACCTGGAGTTGTGTTTTGCTTCATTCATTTCTTGTTTAACACACAAATCCTGTATATTTAGGCTGTAAATTCAATGAAAGTTTTGTAAAAGTCATGGAATTTTAAGTATCTCTTTCATGCAACTGCTGCGTTCTGTTAATCATAATAGCCTAAAGATAACTTATTTCCAAACGTCTGCACCTTTTGTTTAAAAAAAAAACGTCAATAAACGCACTGACAGTATTTTGAATGTAAAAAAACTATAATACCAAACCATAAAGTGAGTCGAAAGGGTTAACATTTCATATTTAGTCCTAAAAGTCATGGAAAATTTGCTTAAGGTCATGAAAAAATTCATGGAAAAGTTTTTACATTTTGTCACTGTTTTAAACTCCATACTCCTTCATTAGAGTCATTTGGATCGTTTCAGCCTGGGAATTTCCAATATTTACTAAACGAATGGTAAAAGGAGCTGTTAACTTGAAAACGCTTCATGACATCACAAGGTGTAACAGTTTTTGAGCTTTAGAGAGATGTAGACAGACTAATAATAAAGAGTTACTCAAACATCTGTGAATGAATCAAAACTCCAGGTCTGTTTTTGAGGAGGTAAAAGCATTCTGTCATGACTTAAAGGTTGTATGGAGGATTTTTTTTGTTTTTTTTTTTTGTTTCAAATTGTCAATGATAGATTATAGAGATGCAGTAGCCTTGTAATTATGATGACCAAAAAAGAGAATAAAAATTCATCAACTCTGGACGTGGTGGGGCTAAACATTTGCCAATAGATAACGACACTGCCTCGTTATCTGTGAGCTGACAGACTGTCAATCAATCTCCCTACGTTTCTAGTGTAACTGACTTGCCTGCGCCGCCGGTACGTGGTTTACGTACGACTGTCACGCAGTCCACAGACGCAAGACGCACAGACGCTGTTTACTCCACCAACGCAACAGTTCTTAGCGGCTTTTTTTGACCTATATCTTCCTCGCAGTTCGCACAAAGTTTGTTGCAATGGCGACAAGAATCTACGAGCAGTTCGCCGCAAAACAAAGTCAGTTTTTGAGGTCGCTGAAAGAAGAAGACAAGGGGAAAAGCAGCGAAACCAAACTAAGGTGATTCTTGAAGATTCATTCCAGCGATGGCGCGACTGAAGCAGACGAAGGGTCTAAAGACTGAAGCACTGGTCCACAAATTACTCCTGGACAGGAAACTTCTGCTTATTATGAAAACGTACTTTATTTCCAAGAGCTAGACAAACGTTTTTCAGGACACGAATGCGATATCCTATGTCTGAAAACTTAATTTTCAAGGCAAAGAAAGAGTCCGCTTGCTGCTGCGTGTTGTAGTAGTAGCTAGTTCATTCGCACTGGAATCTCCGCCCCCTCTCTGCCCGTTCCGCTCTTCCCCCTGCTCCTCACGGAATCTCCACGCACCGCTCCCCTCTCTCTCTCTCTCCTCCTCCGTTCTTCTCCTGCTTCTCACTTCTTGTCCGCACACGAAATATCCGCGCACCCCCTCCCCCGCTCCTCACTTCTCCGTCTTGCCTAACCAACACTGTAGTTAGTTGTTTACAAGTCATGTGCAGCACCGGTTTCTGGCGGAAGGATGAGGCGGAAGGAGGCGTTTCTACGTAGGGGGGGGGGGGGTGGTTTCACGCATGCAACATTTGAAAAAGGACAAACAGTCGCTGGATTCTCATTCCTTGGAAATCCTCTATACAACCTTTAAACCTCACAAGAGTCAATTTTGTGTAATACAGAACCTTTAATGATGCAACCTTTGTCTTTAATAAATGAAAAAAAGCATCTTGCATCTTGGCTGGTACACCAATATTTTCATATTGTCTCCTAAGAGCGATTGAGGTTTGAGTTTTATTTACACATTTACCAAATTGACAGGGATGTAACAATAACCAAAATATCCTGATATGTATCGTCAAAAGTTCAGTAATATCGTGGACTGTCACAATATATCAAATCACAAGTTCCTTTGCTTAAATACATGATTTTATTGTAGCAACAGCTTATAAACATCAGGAACTACATATCCCATGATTCATTTCAGCGCAGACAACATGAAGAAATATGTTTTTTACTTTAATTCTTGAGATTATGACGGAAATAACTCACACCAAATTCTTGTCAGGGGATTTTAAAAGCAAAAAATTGTCCCATCTACAATTGGGTCCAGTCAAGTGGTAACGGAGGGAAACAGGGCAGATTCAAAGATGGAATAACACAAGATATGATCAAATACATCCATTTATTTTACATGATTTGCAGGTCTTTGAAATTTGGGAAATAATTTTGTTCCATGTTTCATACATGGTCTGTTTAAAACGTATGGAACTTTAGAACCAAAAATAGTACAGAAAAAAGGTCAACAGTTTCATAAACTAGAGTACATATGTATCTGTTCAATACATTTTTATATCAGATGCATTAACTTGAATTTATGGCCTTGCTGTTTACTTCTGCTTGACTGGGCCCAATTATATCAGCCTCTCCAAAATATTGCAATAAATATCATACCGTAAGGAAAGGCAAGGCAAGTTTATTTGTATTAGCACAATTCGTACACAAAGTAATTCAAAGTGCTTTACAGAATAAGAATACATTAAAATCATAATAAAACAAATCAAAACATAAATAATCATGAAGATTAAAATTAAAAAAGAAGAGACATAAATTGGAGAGAAGAGTGCGGAATGAAAACCTTTCAGTTTCTGCACAGTTAAACAGAAATGTTTTGAGCCTGGATTTAAACAGCGTCACAGAAGAGTCGTCTCACATGTTCAGACTGTTCCAGGTTTTAGCTGCATGAACTGAAACTCTGACTCCCCTTGTTTAGTCCTGACTCTGGGCACCAGCAGGAGGTTGGTCCCTGAGCTCCTCAGAGTGTGAGATGGTTCATATGACACTAACATGTCAAGATGGACTTTGGTGCTCGGCCATTGGAGACACTTGTACAGCAGAGCTGCTTTAAAGTCTATTCTCTGAGACCGTGAGATTTGGATATCGTTACATCCCTACAAATTGACTCTTGTAGCTTTAAGTCATGTTATAATATTGTTTCCTTATCAAAAACAGACCTGGAGTTGTGTTTTGTTTCATTCACACATGTTTGAGTAACTCTTTATTATTAGTCTGTCTACATCTCCAAAGCTCAAAATGCTCTGTTCCACCTTGTGATGTCATGAAGCGGTAGTTTTAAATTAACAGCTCCTTTTTACCTTTAGTTTAGTCGAGATTTGCAATTCCAGGACAGAAATTATCCAAATGATTCTAGTGAACGAGTGTGGGGTTTAAAAACAGAGATAAGAACTCGGCCTAAATCTGCAGGGTTTGTGTGTTAAACATGTATGAATGAAACAAAACCCTTCTCCACGTCTGTTTGTGACGAGAAATTATAACATAGATCAGAAAATAGTGTAATACGGGCCATTTAGGTACGTTACGAAACAGCCGGTAGTGTTTTGCCTTAAATGCACTCTGCTATTCACTTCCCAATGTGATTTTATTTGACTGAAGTATAATACCCCATCTACCTCCCACGGCTTAAATAACGTTGTTTTAAATCCAATTAGTTTAAGTAGCATGGCCTCTGTGTGACTTCCTTTTACTAACAATGTAAAAAATTTGAATATTGTGCGAAGAAATAAAAAAAATACACTTGTAAAACGGAGAAGAAACTAGTCAAGATCTATGACGTTTCTTTGTGCTGTTGACGTTTTAAATAGAGGCTTGTTTGAGCTTTCTACCGTGTTTATAATGTTGTTCCCTCATCAAAAACACGTCTGGAGAGGTTTTAGACGTCATCCATGCACAATCCGTGTATCATTCGTTCATTTGTTTTTCAATATAAAACCAAAAATAAGAAAATGAAAAAACAACAGTTTTCTTCGTTATTTGTCTCCAAAACCAAAATGAAAAAAACGGATAACGATTTGTTTTTTCAGTTTTCGATTTTGTGTTTAAATGAAGAATGGAAAAAACGGATAACGGCCGTTTCCCGTTTACGTGACTTCCGTGACTGCGATGCCGGACTTTTGCACCGCATACGGACTGAACCGGGACTGATCCAGGTCCGAGACCAGAGCAGGACTGAGACCGGGACCAGACCGGGACCAGACCGGACCAGACCGGGGACCGGGACCCGAGGGGGACTCCGAGCTTTGACTCCGAGCCTCCACGGGGTCCGAGCCTCAGCTTCGAGCTCCGGCCCTGCCGTGGCTCTGAGCCTCCGGTCTGGTCCCGGTCTGGTCCTGGTCTTGTCTCGGTCTCGGTCTCAGGCCCTCTCTGGTCCCGGTCTGGTCCCAGTCTCAGTAGCGCTCTGGTCCCGGTCTCGTCCCGGTGGTCCATTTGAACCAAAAGCTCTTAGTTCGATTCATTTTCATTGGTGGTGAATGCGTCAGTCGGAGGCTTGCACCAGCCGCGGTTCTTGAGCGCGGACGGACCAGAGCAGTTCTGTCCTCTGTCCCCGAAGTCACGTAAACGGGAAACGGCCGTTATCCGTTTTTTTCCATTCTTCATTTAAACACAAAATCGAAAACTGAAAAAAACGAATCGTTATCCGTTTTTTCATTTTGGTTTTGGAGACAAATAACGAAGAAAACTGTTGTTTTTTCGTTTTCTTATTTTTGGTTTTATATTGAAAAACGAATGAACGAATGATACACGGATTCATGCACGTTTGAGTCATTTTCCTGGGCTCTATTCAAACCCGTCTTACGTTTAGCTGTAAGATTATGTACAAAGCCCACAATCCTACGTCACCTTCGCTTCCACATGACAATTCTACATAAATATACAAAAACATGACACAAAACTGTAAACTACAACTTCACAAACCTGATGCGATGTGCGGTAGTTTCATTAGCGGGTGGAGCGTCCGTCAAATGCTTTTCTTCGTGGAGATGTTATTACTTTATCTGGAATATATTTGGAACATTTTGGTAATTAGGGATGTACAAAAATATTGAAATATCGGTATATGGTATCGTTTAATGTGATGATACAGTATCGATATCAGGGACTGCTGTATCGATATATGTTTTTTGGTATATTTTATTAAATTATTTTGTTACAGAGCTACAGTTTTGTTGTTTGTTTAGTGGAAGGAAACTCATTTAAGCAACACATTTGACATTTTCACTGTTTTAATGATTAAAATGTTTGTGTTTCATATGAACTTTGCACAAGAAGTGGTTTAACAAAGACATTTAGTATCACAGATATTATTCAGCCATGTTTAAAAATTGAATCGTATCGAACCGAAAGTGCACTGTATCGAGAGAAGTATCGTATCGTCCCCTATTTATCGAGGTATGTATCATATCGGCATCTTCTTAATGATACCCAGCCCTAGTGGTAATTAACATTTCTATCTTCATGGACCAAACCAGACCAAATTACAAGTCAGATCTGTGGAGAGGCGACCCCGCTCACAGTCAGAATGCCTGTTTTTGTCTGTATTTTTGAGCTGTAAAACTATAAAATATGATATTCTAAGGCACGGCTGTTAAATGTCACTCCGTGGAACATTCAAGTCAGAAGTAATAACATTTCCATAGATACAAGCAGGTGACAAAACCTAATTGCAATAGAGCTGGGTATCATTAAGAAGTTGCTGATACGATACATACCTCAATAAAAAGGCCACGATACGGTACATATCTCGATACAGTGAACTTCTGGTTCAGTACCATATATTTCAAATCGATTCGATACAGTTCAATTTTTTTTAAGTGGCTAAATCATGGCTGTGACTCTAAAAGTCTTTGTTAACTCTTTCCCCCATGAAGACGACATTTGACGACCCCCTGACCCTTAATGACGACTTTTGACACCTCCACCGTATCACTAAAGACGAGATTTGACGACCTTTAGAAAATGGCTCGGTTTTTCACATTTAAACAGAGACTGTGATCGGTGGGGCCACTACAACCCACACTAGACTGACCAATAGGATTCAAGGATATGTTTTCGCCGATTTTTTCCGAAGTTAATCGAAATAGTGACGACGGTAGCTTCCGGAAAA
The DNA here is from genome assembly GCF_026225935.1 of Boleophthalmus pectinirostris. Classification (NCBI taxonomy): domain Eukaryota; kingdom Metazoa; phylum Chordata; class Actinopteri; order Gobiiformes; family Gobiidae; genus Boleophthalmus; species Boleophthalmus pectinirostris. The sequence continues at coordinate 30,225,466 of NW_026571047.1, forward strand.
AACACAACACGAAACACGTGCAATGGAAAGATCGCGGCACTGCGGCGCACAGTTTTAGAAATAATGAGGAGCGGACGTATTTTATGGATAAGTTTAGAGAAAGTGACTTTTATAGATTTCAAAGTGATGATGTTGAAGTTGATTATAAAGTGGAAAACAGAGACAGCCGACAGACTTTCGGGGAGAAGGTGAGATGCTGCTGATGCGTCTGTGTGGAGTCCAGCGATGTCCGAGCAAACCATCTGAGCTTTATACTCGATTATGAACCAAAATGCCTGAAATCTGGATGTTGCCAGGCCAGTCCTTTAAAATATTTCAGTCTTTTTTCCAAGATGTGATGTATAACAGAATCGCTACAGAAACAAACGCTTATGCGGAGCTCTGCACACGAGAAAATAGCCAAGATGACAAATACTGGACTCACACTGACGGGGAAGAGTTTTTATTATATTATTATATTATAATAAGCTAATTAGTTAATAAGCTAAATGAGTTGAATAAATAAATAAGTGAATAAGCTAAATGAGTTGAATAAGTTAAATGGAAAAAAATGAATTGGGTGCACACAGGTGTACAACAGGTAAAAACAGATGTACACTTGGCTTATACTGTATCTGGTGATATGAAATCTGTTTAAATACTTTGACAAAGTATATTTTTTATTTTTTTATGAATATAGTACTCAGAACATGCAGATATCAGATGCTGAATGTAGTTTTTTGTTTTCGAGTTTGCACCTGACCAGGTAAACTCTCATTTTCAGTGAGCTGTTACACACCTATAAATGAGTTGAATCACATTTAAACATCCATAAATGAAAAGTTCAGAGTCTAAGGTTTCCAGAGATACAAATATGTCTGTGTTACAATTAAGTTCATGAGTGTAAAAATCATTTATAATCACTCGTGGAAGTCTGTTTTCTTTTATGCAGTTATGCTCTATGGGTGTAGCCCTAGTAACATATGTATGGGTTGTTCCTAGTAGACGTCCAGGGGGGAAAGAGTTAAAACCACTTCTTGTTCAAAGTTAACATAAAACACAAACATTTTAATCATCAAAACAATGAAAATATCAAATGTGTCGCATAAACAAGTTTCCTTCCACTAAACAAGCAACAAAACTGTAGCTATAACGAATGATTTTGTAAAACATACCAAAAAAATACTTTCGGCAATATATCGATACAGCAGTCCCTCATATCGATACTGTACATTAAACAATACAATATATATAGATATTTTTGCACACCCCTGGTCATCGCTCTGATTAGAATGTTCCTAAACAGCTTACATTTGATAGTTTTATAGCTCAAAAATACAGAGAAAAACAGACATTCTTACTGTGAGCGGGGTCGTCTGCTCACAATATATCAATACTGTACCATCACAATAAATTATCCGATATATCGATATTTCAAGATTTTTGCACACCCCTAATGCCAAGACATCTACAGCTAAATTTTCAACTCTTTTTTTTTTTTCTTCTTTTTCTTTTTTTTTCACAAAACTGAAAAAATCGGAATGAACCATATAGACCAAATATAGTGAGCTAAATAATATAAGTCACAAACTCTCTGAAACGCCTGCAAAGGTGAGAAACTTGCTAAAAACACTGGCTAACCTTGCCCCAGGCCCATAGTTTAAGTTGGGAGCAGTTTGTCTGTTGGCCCTAAGGGGAAGAAATAATAATAATGTTTGAAAAGCTGCTGTTTTGGATTTGGTTTTGGACATTTCTGGCAAAACGAATAAAATTATATCACTGTGCTCTTAGTGTTTCCCATTGGTTTACACTGAGATTATAGTTGCCCGTGAATGATTTTATTTAAAGATGCACTGTGTAACTTTTCAGTTGGGGGGTACATCACCTGCTTGTTTCTATGGATATGTCAATGTTCCACAGTGTGAGATTAAACAACTATACTTTATATTTCTTCAATTACAGGTGGTTTTATAGCTCAAAAATACCAAGAAAAACAGGAATTCTGACTGTGAGCGGGGTCGCCTCTCCACAGATCTGACCTGTAACTTGGTCTGGTTTGGTCTCCATGAAGATAGAAAGCAGACCTGGGCATTGTCCAGCTCCAGGGTCACATACGGTCCTTTGGTTGACTCTTATCGGCCCGTTTAAGATAATCTGGAATTACAAAATAAACAAAATAAACATGTTTTATCATTTTACCTCCTGCAAGGACTAAAGCTGCATTGTTTTTATTTTAAAGGTGCTTTTCTAAATGACGTTTTTTGTAAGGCAGCCTCACTTTGTTTTTTGTTTTATTTGATTATTTTGATTCAATATTTTACCAGGTAAAATTAGAACACCTTCTGGCCAAAAGGTAGAATAAAACAGAAACACAAACAGAATACTTTTTCACTGCTTCGTCATAACATAAACTCTGAGATTAGGTTAGGTTGCTTTATTTGTACTCGTAAGTAAATTTGTTGTGCAGATTTGAGAGGCAGGTCCCACATTTCACATTTCATCCATCTACATTATGTACAATAAACACGTATAAAAGCACAATTACAAAATAAAGTCTAAATAAAATGTCACAGTTACAATGCTCTAATGCTGAATGGCTTTGTTCCATAAATAATTCATCAAATTCATCCATCAAGCTTGGCTAAGATCACAATAAATGTTTAATATATAAAAAACACACATGATTTTTTTCCAAGACAACGTTCTGAAATTGATAGATAAATAGATTACAATTTATTCATAAGTGCAATAGCAGCTGGAACGAAGCTCCTTTTAAAACAATTTGTTCTAGATCTTGGGACTAAAAGCCTCTGACCAAAGGGAAGTCTTATGAATCTTGACAGCTCATCAAAACAATGATATTTACTGCTTTTTATAAAGAAATACAATGAATATAATGCAGAATTGAGTTAAAGGTTGTATAGAGGATTTTTTTTAAGGGAAGAGAAATACAGCGACAGTCCTTGTGCACATTCAGAATTACTGTTGAAGTTTCCTGTCTAGAAGTAATTCAGCGACCGACGCGTCAGTTTTTAGACCCTTCGTCTTCTTCGGTTGCGCCATCGCTGGACGAGATCTCCAAGAATCACCTCAGTTTGGCTTTGCTCCTTTTCCTCTTCTCTTCTTCTTTCAGCGACCTCAAAAACGGACTTTCTTTTGCGGTGGTCGTGGATTCTCATCCGCCGTCGCGACAAACTTTGTGCGAACTGCGAGGAAGCAACAGTTCGAAAAAGCCTCTAAGAACCGCTGCATAAACCACGTAATCCCCGCGCTCCGACGAGTCAGTTACACTAGGGAGTTTGATTGACAACCTAACAGCCAATAAAAAATGAGGGAGCCTCCTTTTCTATTGGCTGATGTTTATCTGGCCTCAACACGTCCACAGTTGATAGATTTTTATTTTTATTTTTTTTGGTCATCATAATTACAAAGCTGCTGCGTCTCTGTAATGGTATTTTAATCTTTCACTGACAGTTTGAAACAAAAAAAAATCCTCCATACAACCTTTAAGCATTTTGGTCCAGCTCCCTACAATATCGGATTAGTGTGGAAAAAATATTGCCCAGAATGTTTAATGCCAGATTGCGAAACATTCCAGAAAAAAGAAATAAGATGCAAATGGAGAAAAGGATTTGACGGACCATCCACGAGAAAAGTTACACAATGCACCTTTAATAACCACTGAGGGATTACACAGATAAAAGACCACATTGGAATATTAAAGAAAGTACAATGATTTAATGTTGGAAATCACATTCTATTGTCTAAAGAATGAGTTTTTATTATCATCGTGGTATCTGTATCAAGTCTCCTCCTTCGTATCTAAGGTCACGTTTACACTGAAACTAATCACCGTATTTGGAAACGATCTGCGTCCAGACACGTCGTTTCTGTGTCCGCAATCAAAGCCTTTCCTATCCACACAGCTTTGAGCATATTTGTTTACGTTTTACAGAAACAAAACTTAAATCCACATGGCTCATTTGCATAAACTAAGCACTGAAAAAAAAACGCTCGCTCCTTGTGCGCTGATGCAGTTCAGCTTCTGTCAGACTAAAGGACACGGCTCAGAGGATTAGAGTGGTGTTCTGGTAACCGTGTCTGAAGTTGCAGCAGCCGATTTCGAGCCAAAGAAATCAAGGAACAGTCTTTTCTTGGACCGTGTACTTGCAAGTAGTTCTAGCTCCGCTGTTTCCCGTTTGTCTGTGGTTTGTTTAAACTGTTTTCCACAATAGCGTCACACGATCGATGTCACAAACCCAGGGAATCAGGAAGGCGCATGTCACAGTGACGTGGTCCAATAAGGACGCCACTAGAGCTCCTACGTCAGCGTACCAGCGTTTTCAGGCGTCCACACAGTGCCCGATCAGATCCATACTCGTGGGAGCTGGAGACACCAGATCGTTTTTGTCTCTGGAGCCGTTTTCCATCGGATTAGTGTGAACGAACACTGCATCCACAACGAAAACAAAATGACTCAAATATGTACTTGTGTGGTTGGAGCCAAACTGAGTCTGAAATTAAACACTATTAAGACCAGAACTTAAATGGCTTTTTGGATACACTTTTTGATGTAATTATTTGGCGCAATCAATCAAATTTAAGCAGGTGGAAGCGGACCGCCTCATGACGCAGGTGAGCGCAGTGTGGAATACGGACGGACACATCCTCGGAGACACGACTTAAAGGTTGTATAGAGGATTTTCCAAGGAACGAGAAATCCAGCGACTGTTTGTCCTTTTTCAAATGTTGCGCATGCGTGAAACCCCCCCCTCCCCCACAGCTCCTACGTAGAAACGCCTTCTCCCTCCTCCTCCTTTATGCCAGAAACAGGTTTGTTTACAGCCGGTGCTGCACATGACTTGTAAACAACTAACTACAGTGTTGGTTAGGCAAGACGGAGAAGTGAGGAGCGGGGGGAGCGGGGGGGTGTGCGGACATTTCGTTCGCGGACGAGAAGTGCGGAGCAGGGAGAGAGAGGGAGCAGGAGAGGAGGGGGAGCGGTGCGCGGAGATTCCGTGCCCGGAGAAGTGAGGAGCAGGGGGAAGAGCGGAACGGGCAGCGGGGACAGGAGCAGGAAAGGGGTGCAGAGAAGGTTGCGCGGAGATTCAGTGCGAATGAACTAGCTACAACACGCAGCAGCAAGCGGACTCTTTCTTTGCCTTGAAAATTACGTTTTCAGACATAGGATATCGCTTTCGTGTCCTGAAAAACGTTTGACTAGCTCTTGGAAATAAAGTACGTTTTCATAATAAGCAGAAGTTTCCTGTCCAGGAGTAATTTGTGGACCAGTGCGTCAGTCTTTAGACCCTGCGTCTGCTTCAGTTGCGCCATCGCTGGAATGAATCTTCAAGAATCACCTTAGTTTGGCTTCGCTGCTTTTCCCCTTGTCTTCTTCTTTCAGCGACCTCAAAAACGGACTTTCTTTTGCGGCGAACTGCTCCTGGATTCTTGTCGCCATTGCAACAAACTTTGTGCGAACTGCGAGGAAGATATAGGTCAAAAAAAGCCGCTAAGAACTGTTGCGTTGGTGGAGTAAACAGCGTCTGTGCGGCTTGCGTCTGTGGACTGCGTGACAGTCGTACGTAAACCACGTACCGGCGGCGCGCAGGCAAGTCAGTTACGCTAGAAACGTAGGGAGTTTGATTGACAGCCTGTCAGCTCACAGATAACGAGGCAGTGTCGTTATCTATTGGCAAATGTTTAGCCCCACCACGTCCAGAGTTGATGAATTTTTATTCTCTTTTTTTTGGTCATCATAATTACAAGGCTACTGCATCTCTATAATGTTATCATTGACAACTTGAAACAAAAAAACAAAAACAAAAAATCCTCCATACAACCTTTAAACGTTTCATATGTAGGCGACTGAAGGCGAGGGTGCAATTTGTCCACGTTTTGTAGTGGTTCTGTGGAGTGGAGTGCGAAATGTTGTCTTCTTCCTAGGGTGGGCGCGACAGAAAATAATTGAGAAGCACTGATATAGTTTATGGTCTTTTAGATAAATAACTTATTATCATCAATAGTATCGGTATCAAGTATGTTTCTGAATGTCTGAGTTTAAAATTCAACACTATTAAGACCAGAACTTAAATACACTTAATTATTTGGCGCAATCAACCAATTTCAATTGTAATCAGAATAAATGTGATCAATTTCACATCTTCAGTTTGAAGTGTTTACCAGGCCTGCCTCATTCATAATTCACCACAGCCGGATTTTGGTAATTCAAAGATAAACAGCCCAGAGAAACCGGCTCTTTTATGCCAGTGTGAGAGGAGTGCCCTGATTTTACCTTTTTTTACCCAAATCCATCCAAATTAAAAAGACTGAATCTGTGTTTTTGGAGTTTACAAGTTCAAAGATGTCCAAAAAGTTGTTTGAAATGAACCCAAAATGGATTTCTATTTGGGACGAATTATTTTGGGAAAATATCTGATCTAGATTTGTGATTTAGATTAGATATTTTCCTTGTGGAGGGTCCGTCAGATGTTTTTCTCCATGGAGATGTTGTTTCTTTGTCTGTTCGAAAATTTGAATCGATTGTGATTCATATTCCAGACAGTCCTGTTCTTTATGATATGACAGATGATTGTGCTTTTGTATTGTATTTCCAATTTGGTTGAATCTTCCCTCACTGATTTATCTCCCTCTCTCTCCATCTCCCTCATCTCTTTCTCCTTCTCTCTCTCTTTATCTCTCTTGTCTCTTTTCTTTCCCTTTTATTGTCTCTCTCCCCTCTATCTCTGTCTCTATCTCTCTCCTCCTTTCTCTCTTCCCCCTCTTTCTCCCCGTGTCTCTGTGTGTCTGTCTCTCTCTCGTCCTTCCCTCGTCGTTACTCTCTCTCCGTCTCCCCCTCTTTCTGTCTCTCACCCTCTCTCCCTCTCTGTCTGTGTCTGTCTCTCCTTCCCTCCTCTCTTTCTCTCCCCTGTCTCTTTCTCTGTTTCTTTTGATCTCTCTCTGTCTCTTGTCTTTCTCTCTTTCTTTCCTCATTGTTACTCTCCCTCTCCCACTCACCCTCTTTTCTTCTCTCACCCTCTCTCCCTCTCCGTGTCTGTCTCTCTCTTCTTTCCCTCCCCTTCTCTCTTCCATTCTTTGTCTCTCCCTGTTTCTCTCTGTCTGTGTCTTTCTCTCTTCCTTCCCTCAATGTCTCCATCTCTCTCCCTCTCTCTGTCTGTTTCTTCTTTCCCTCATCTCTTTCTCCCTTACCCTCTCTCTTTCGCTCTCATCCTCTCTCCCTCTCTGTTTGTGTGTATGTCTGCCTTTCTCCTCTTTCCCTCATCTCTTTCTCCCTCTCTCTCTATTTTTCTCTCCCTATCCACTCTCTCTCTCTCTCTCTGTCTGTCTCCTCCCCTCATTGTCTCCATCTCTCTTCCTGTCTCTGTCTCTCTCTCCTTTCCCTCATCATCATCTCTCTCTCTCTCTCTCTCCCTCTCAATTGTCTCTGTGCCTGTCTCCCTCTCTTTCCCTCCCCCTCTCTGCCTCTCTCTTTCGCTGTCTCTCTCCTTTCCCTCATCATCTCTCTCTTGCGCTCTCTCCTAACTCCCTCTCATCCTCTCCTCCTTTTTGTCTCTGTGTCTGTCTCTCTCTTCTTTCCCTCATCATCTCCATCTCTCTACCTCTCTCTCTTGCTCTTCCTTCCCTCATTGTCATCTCTCTCTCTCCCTCTTTCTCCCTCTTTCCCTCTTTCTCTCTCACCCTCTCTTCCTCTCTGTCTCTGTATCTGTCTGTCTCTTCTTTTCTCGTCTTGCTTTCTTTCTTTCCCTCCCTCTCTTTCTCCCTTCCTCCCTCTCTTTTTTCCCCCTCCATCTCTCCCTCTCTCTTCATTTCCCCCTCTCTATGTCTCTGTATCTGTCTGTCTCTCTCTTGTTTTCCTCATCTCTGTCCCCCTCTCTCTCTCCCTCTCTTTCTCCTTCTCTTTCCCTCCCCCTCTCTCTCGCTCTCTGTCTCTCTCTTCCTTCCCTCATCATCTCCGTCTCTCTACCCCTCTCTCTTGCTCTTCTTTCGCTTATCGTCATCTCTTTCTCTCCCCCTTTCCCTCTTTTTCTCTCACCCTCTCTGCCTCTCTCTTTCGCTGTCTCTCTCCTTTCCCTCATCATCTCTCTCTCTTGCGCTCTCTCCTAACTCCCTCTCATCCTCTCCTCCTTTTTGTCTCTGTGTCTGTCTCTCTCTTCTTTCCCTCATCATCTCCGTCTCTCTACCTCTCTCTGTTGCTCTTCCTTCCCTTATTGTCATCTCTCTCTCTCCCTCTTTCTCCCTCTTTCCCTCTTTCTCTCTCACCCTCTCTTCCTCTCTGCCTCTGTATCTGTCTCTTCTTTTCTCGTCTTACTTTCTTTCTTTCCCTCCCTCCCTCCTCTTTCTCCCCTTCCTCCCTCTCTTTTTTTCCCCCTCCATCTCTCTCTCTCGCTTCATTTCCCCCTCTCTCTGTCTCTGTATCTGTCTCTCTCTTGTTTTCCTCATCTCTGTCCCCCCCTCTCTCTCCTCTCTTTTCTCCTTCTCTTTCCCTCCCCCTCTCTCTCGCTCTCTGTCTCTCTCTCGCTCTCTGTCTCTCTCTTCCTTCCCTCATCATCTCCGTCTCTCCACCTCTCTCTCTTGCTCTTCTTTCGCTTATCGTCATCTCTTTCTCTCCCTCTTTCCCTCTTTCTCTCTCACCCTCTCTCCCTCTCTGTGTCTCTGCATCTGTCTGTCTCTCTCTTCTTTCCCTCATCATCTCCATCTCTCTACCTCTCTCTCTTGCTCTTCCTTCCCTCATTATCTTCTCTCTCTCTCCCTCTTTCTCCCTCTTTCCCTCTTTCTCTCTCTCTCTCTCTATGTCTCTGTATCTGTCTGTCTCTCTCTTGTTTTCCTCGTCTCTGTCTCCTTCTCTCCCTCCCCCTCTCTCTCCCTCTCTGTGTCTCTGCATCTGTCTGTCTCTCTCTTTCCCTCATCATCTCCATCTCTCTACATCTCTCTCCGTCTCTCTTCCTTCCCTCATCATCTCCGTCTCTCCACCCCTCTCTCTTGCTCTTCTTTCGCTCATCGTCATCTCTTTCTCTCCCTCTTTTTCTCTCACCCTCTCTCCCTCTCTGTGTCTCTGTATCTGTCTGTCTCTTTCTTCTTTTCTCATCTCCCTCTCTCTCTTTCTTCCCCTCTCTCTATGTCTCTGTGTTTGTCTGTCTCTTTCTTCTTTTCTCATCTCCCTCTCTCCCTCTCTGTGTCTCTGTATCTGTCTGTCTCTTTCTTCTTTTCTCATCTCCCTCTCTCTCTTTCTTCCCCTCTCTCTATGTCTCTGTGTTTGTCTGTCTCTTTCTTCTTTTCTCATCTCCCTCTCTCCCTTTCTTTCCCCCTCTCTATGTCTCTGTATCTGTATCTGTCTCTCTCTTCTTTTCTCTCACCCTCTCTCCCTCTCTGTGTCTCTGCATCTATCTGTCTCTCTCTTCTTTTTCTCATCTCCCTTTCTTCCCCTCTCTCTATGTCTCTGTGTTTGTCTGTCTCTCTCTTCTTTTCCTCATCCCTCCCTCTCTCTCTCTCTCTCCCTCTTTCTCTCTCACCCTCTCTCCCTCTCTGTGTCTCTGCATCTATCTGTCTCTTTCTTCTTTTCTCATCTCCCTCTCTCCCTTTCTTTCCCCCTCTCTATGTCTCTGTGTCTGTCTGTCTCTCTCTTCTTTTCCTCATCCCTCCCTCTTTCTCTCTCTCTCTCTCGTCTTCAGGCCGTGCACTCGTGCCACAGCGAACCCGCCCTGAGTCAGAACGAGCTCGTCCTCACCGCCGACGCCATCATGAAGAGAGAGGACTTCCTGTGCTGCAGAGACGGCTTCCTGGAGGTAACTGTCAGCGCGGCGCCCCCCTGTGGACGACCGGCTATTTCAGTCACATTGTCTCTGTCCCGTCAATCATGTCCAACACCGCGGACAATTTAGGGCGACCTGAGGTGAAAGGCAAAAGCTCAGGAACTGAACTTTAAGGGTTTTATTCAGCTCTTTTACATAAACTGTAGATATAAATGGACTTAGCTGAATAGGAAGTTTGTATGGACGCTGTTCCGGCTCCAATTGACTTTACCTTGAAAAATTGTCGCTCTTCTCTCTCTGTAGCTGCTGCTGTGAGCCTTGTCGTTTTGGTCTTAAAATGTTCATATTAACCCACTCTACTTCCATGATCCTGGGGTTTTTTTATTTCACTGTTTTGTCCTTAAATCAATTCCTAATATGGAACTCGGCTCTTACAAACGCATCTTAAGTTTCATTTAACTGGAGTCCAATGCTCTGGGTTGCACCGGAGTATAAGTCACAGGAAACACCCAAACCCCGAAAAAGAGTCCAACTTATAGTCCGAAAAATGTCCGGGTGGGAGCGTGTGACCTCGGGGAACATGCTTTTTTTGTTGCCGTACTAGAATAAAATGTAATTGCACATCCACTGCAGCAGTTGGCAGTGACGCTCTCATTGTCAGAGTGTGCGTAGGGAGTATTAGCGCTATAGTGTTGTTGTTGTTTTTTTGCACCGAGCAAACGCACACACAGCACAGAGCAGGAGATATGAAGTACAGAGAACAAACTGTATGTAAAGGGTTGGTAGCGCTCGGCTTCACTGCGACTACGGCGGGGAAACGAGGAAAGACCAATGTGTTTACTGTGTCTAAAAGTGTTGGCAGCGGACGGCATGAAGACAAATAAATTACGGCGTCACTTAAAGACATTACACCCCAATCACGCTGATAAGACACTTGAGTTTTTTCAGCGAAAACGTGCCGAATATTGCTTTGTGAACGCTCCTTCAGTAAACCATGGAACTCTGTTAGCGTCATATTCGGTGGTGTTCCAAATAACAGAGGAGCGGATATTGCCGAACTTTAACACTAACATCACCTTTAAAGATGAGGAGGACATGGAAGCGGACCGCCTCAAGATGCAGGTGAGCATAGCACGGAATACGGACGGACACATGCTGCGTTTGTGCGATTTGTCCACGTTTTGTAGTGGTTCTGTCGAGTGGAGGGTGCGAGAGGGGGCGTGACAGAAAATAATTGAGAAGCAATAAATAAGTTATTATCAGTGTTGGGGAGTAACAGATTACATGTACTGGAGTTACGTAATCAGAGTACAAATTATGAGTAACTGTATTCAGTTACAGTTACTGTTTCAGTGAGTGGTAATTGGATTACAGTTACTTTGTTGAAATAAATGGATTACATGGCGGTATGTTCCCGTTTTCAAATTTGGGGCTATATCCATTTCTTTTTTCTTTTTTTTTCGGTAGTTCCACTCATTGCCGTACACTAAACCAGGTCTAAACTAGGTCTAAACCAAGACTAAACCAAGACTAAACCAGGAATAAACCAGGAATAAAACCAGGTCTAAACCAGGTCTAAACTAGGTCTAAACTAGGTCTAAACCAAGACTAAACCAGGAATAAACCAGGAATAAAACCAGGTCTAAACCAGGTCTAAACCAGGTCTAAACTAGGTCTAAACCAGGTCTAAACTAGGTCTAAACTAGGTCTAAACCAAGACTAAACCAGGAATAAAACCAGGTCTAATAAAACCAGGTCTAAACCAGGTAAACCAGGTCTAAACTAGGTCTAAACCAAGACTAAACCAGGAATAAACCAGGAATAAAACCAGGTCTAAACCAGGTCTAAAACAGGATTTAACAGCACTAAATCATGCTGTGTGCACCATGTCTCCTCGTCTTCTATCAATAATATTTTTAATATGGTTCAGTAAAGACTCGGCCTTTTAATTTTTTTTTTAGCAGATAAAACATCTTATGTTACGATTTCCTCGTCTTTGCTTCTCTACAGCAAATCAAGTAATCCAAAGTATTCAGATTACATTACTCATTTTAAGTAATTTAATGGATTATGTTACAAACTACATTTTGGGGTATGTAATCTGTAATCTGTAGGGGATTACATTTTAAAAGTCACCTTCCCAACACTGGTTATTATCATCAATAGTATCGATATCAAGTCTGTTCCTTACTGTCTGAGTTTAAAATTCAACACTATTAAGACCAGAACTTAAATACACTTAATTATTTGGTGCAATCAACCAATTTCAATTGTAATCAGAATAAATTTGATCAATTTCACATCTTCAGTTTGAAGTGTTTACCAGGCCTGCCTCATTCATAATTCACCACAGCCGGATTTTGGTAATTCAAAGATAAACAGCCCAGAGAAACCGGCTCTTTTATGCCAGTGTGAGAGGAGTGCCCTGATTTTACCTTTTTTACCCAAATCCATCCAAATTAAAAAGAATCTGTGTTTTTGGAGTTTATACAAGTTCAAAGATGTCCAAAAAGTTGTTTGTAATGAACCGATTCTGGGAAAATATTTAATCTAGATTTGTGATTTATGTTCTAAAGGTACATTGTGTAACTTTCCTTGTGGAGGGTCCGTCAAATGTTTTTCTCCATGGAGATGTTGTTGCTTTGTCAGTTCAAAATTTGAATCGATTGTGATTATGTTAGGGCTTAGGTCGCTGGTTCGAATCCGGCTCGAAGGACCAAGTAAATGTTAGGTTTATCTAAACATTGTAAACAAGAAGAAAGACAAGAGATTAATTCAGTTTTACTCGCGAGGAGAACGGGCAGAGAGTGGGCATCAAAACCAACAGTCTCCACATGTTCTGATGCCTCAAGGCCGTTCTCCTCTTTTTATTTCATTAGGAGGCCCTAGTTACAGAATGATAATTCTCAAGGGGAAGGGGAAACAGCAAAGACATAATAAGAAACTGGTGCAGCTATGCATAGTCCAAACACATAAAACATGATTAACAATCAGGAGGTGCCTTAGGTTTGGTCAGACACCATCATAACTCTTGCATGTGTGACAGTGGGAGTTGGCTTCATGTGAGGAATCATCTCGAGGTTCACTAGAGCGACAGGACACTGCACACAGTTGTCAAACACACAGAGGTTATTCATTTTCATACAAGTGATTGGTACATTATAAATCAAAGAATTGTAGTACATAAATGGTTAACTCATAGGCCTAGAATATCACACAAGTATTTAGCAAATATGGGATAAAATTATTCTGACAGATTAATATTCCAGACAGTCCTGTTTTATATGATATGACAGATGATTGCATCTCAGGTTCATCTCTTGATTCCAGATTTTTCAGTCCTGTTTTATATGATATGACAGATGATTGCATCTCAGGTTCACTTGTGCTTTGTATTGTATTTCCAATTTGGTTGAATTTTCCCTCACTGATTTATCTCTCTCTCCCTCTTTCTCCTTCTCTCTTTTTCTCTTTCTCTTTCTCTATCTCTCCGTTTCTGTCTCTCTCTCTTTTTATTTATTCTGACAAAGTAGAGGTTGGCACATTTATTCTAGACAAGGTCGGTCAAAGTTCTGTCATTGCGTCCTTAGCATAGACTGTATAAAGTATAAATGGACTAAGGGAGTGCGACGTCACCCGTAGTGTTCAGCTCAAGTCAAATGAAGCTTATCGAGGCTTGCAGTCACAGGATCAAATTTGGAGCCAGATTCCACATTATGAATAGAAATTAACCCGTTAACGCCTGAATTTATATAGATGTATATTAAAAAAAAATATGTGTGTGTTTTTGCCTTTAAGTAGATGGTAAATAAAGTTGAGATTATTAATTTGGCTGTAAGAAAAAACATTTGGGTATGTTGAAAATTTGCGACAACTAGAAAGAAGTTCTTGCCAAAGGTTCCTAAGTATATGCATCACCCAGCACTATATCGGTTTATATCTTGATCCAAACAGTTTGTCGTATATTTGTGACAGTCGGCGTTGAGGGGTTAATTTATGGACAACATGGTGAAATAAAACCATCAGGATCATGTAGAGTGGGTTAATATGCAATAACATTTTAATAACATTTTAAGACCAACAGGGTTCCCACAGTCATGGAAATCCAGAAAAAGTCATGGAAATTGAAAATGTCATTTTCCAGGCCTGGACAAGTCATTGTGGCCACACCGGCTGCTAATACACCCACACCACCCCTCAGATCTCAGAAGCTCAGGGTCGGGCCTGGTCAGTACTTGGATGGGAGACCACAGGGAAGTCCAGGTGCCACAGGGGGGCGCCAGTGGCAATCCTTCCTTGTGTCCTTAGGCAAAACACTTCACCCACATTGCCTTGTATGAAAATGGTGTGTGTGTGTGTGTGACTGACTGATGGTGGTGGTCGGATGGGCCGATGGTGCAGATTGGCAGCCTCACTTCTGTCAGTTTGTCCCAGGGCAGCTGTGGCTATAGCAGTAATTTACCACCTCTAAGTGTGGAGTGAATGAATAATGAACTGTAAAGCACTTTGGGTGTCTTGAAAGGCACTATATAAATGCAATGATTAATTAATAATAATAAATTTAAAAAAAAACAGAATTTCATAAATTCAATGAAAGTTTTGGAAAAGTCATGGGATTTTAGTATCTCACAATGACAGCTTTCTGTTATCATTAGGCTATTATGATTATTTAAGACAACAATAAATGCACTGACAGTATTTTGAATGTTAAAAAACTATAATACTAAACCATAAGGTGAGTGTGAAGAGTTAACATTTCATATTTAGTCCTAAAGTCTGATCAATTCTACACATGTAAGTGCCGTGAAGTCATGGAAAATTCACTTTAGGTCATGAAAAAGTCATGAAAAAGTTTTGAAATTTTCTCTGTGAAAAAAAGTGGAAACCCTGGACCCAGAGAGAGGTGATGTTTTCTCAGTACACAGTGAATACGAGTCAGGGTCTGTGGCTCGCAGGTTAGTTATGTCCATTTATATACAGTCTGTGGTCCTTAGGCAAGACACTTCACCCACCTTGACTGATATGAAAGTGTTTTGTGAGTAACTAAGGACAGACTGTCAGCGCTAAACATTTGAATCTGGCAGAACAGTTTCTCTGCAGATTATCTGTATGGATGTGAAACTTTGAGTGAACTCTTCCCCATGTGGTCCCTTATATCAGACTCCCATGGCTCTAATTACCGAAGTACATCTTTGTTCTGTTTGAAAAACATCAGAAAAACAACAGTTTGACTCCTCGGCTCCAGGGGTCTGCAGCTGCCAGAGAGGAAGACCTGAGACCCTATAGCAAATAAAAGCATAATACCGTATATATATATTTATCCTTAACTCATTTAATTAAAAGTGCAGTGTGTAATTTTTCAGTTGGGGGGACCGCCATCTTCTATTTGGATACGTCATTGCTCTGCCTAGAATGTTCCACAGTGTGACATTAAACAGCGCTACTTTACATTTATTCAATTACAGGTGGTTTTATTTCTCAAAAATACCTTGAAAAACAACATTCTGACTCTGAGCGGGATCTCCTCTGCACAGCTCTGACCTGTCATTTTGCCTGCTTTAGTCTCCATGAAGATAGAATGTTTTAATGCCATACTGCGAAGCATTTCAGACAAAGCAATTACATCTCTTTGTACAGATTTTTGAGCACCGAGTACCACACAAAATCAGTCCGAGGTCAGTAAACACAACCAGAATTAATACATAAGGCGCACTGTCGATTTCTGAGAAAATTTAAGGATTTTCAGTGCGCCTTATAGTCCGAAAAATACGGTACATTAATTAAAACTAAAACAGTGTTGACCCTTTTGCCACATTACGTTAATATTCTTGACTTCACCAGTTTTCTAATGATGCACTGTGTAACTTTTCTGGAATTGGGCCAAGTCCGTGTAGATTTGTAGTAGTTTTTTCCTGGAATGTTCCACAGTATGGCATTTAATTGAACCATCTCATTGAATCATTGGAGACAAGCAGGCCACGTTTGAGACAAGTAGGCCAAGTTACGGGTCAGATCTGTGGACCCGCTCACATTATTAATACATGTTTTGCTGTAGTTTTGAGAAATACAGTCGTCCTTTGCTATCGCGGTTCACCTTTCGTGGTCTCGCTGTTTTTCAGATTTTTTGAGTACAATTTTGCAAGTTTTTTTTTTTTTACACAGCGTATGAATGCGTTTTGTGTATTATGGGCGGGTAGTAATTCAACACGGGTGGGTCAGGACTAAACCAGGTCTAAACCAGGACTAATCTTGGACTTAAAAGAGAGAACGGACACCTTGCTTGGGGTTCTTTCCCACTGACCTTGCTTTGTTTCAGTTCTGGTTTAGTCCTGGTTTACTTCTGTTTTAGTCCTACTTCAGTCCTGGAATCAGTCCTAGGTTAGTCCTGGTTTAGTCCTGGTTTAGTCTTGGTTCAGTCCGTGACGTAGGCAGCGCAAAAGTTTGATATAATCTCGGTTTAACAGGCGGATATGGTGTTGTATTGCGCGGGTGCGGGTCTCCAAAAATGGACCCGTGCAGGACTCTGCGCTGTAGGCTCGATTACGGAATAAATTAATTTTCGGTTCGTTACGTAAAGAAGGAGGAAAATAACAAAAGGACGACGGCAGCAATAAGTTTTTAGAAGGATGCAAAAAGAGTTGTAACTGTCCTGTGTGAGAAAAGTGTATAAAGTTTGTGGTGAGGGGTTTTACAGACTTAATACAGATATAATAATTGTAAAATATAACGTTGACTACTTCGCGGAAACCACCTGTAACTGCAAAATAAAAGATATATTCGTTTAATGATTTACTGTGGGACATCCCAGGCCAAGCAATAACCTCAGATGACCGGTCCTCCAGCAGAAAAATTGCACAACGCGCCTTTTAACTTGAGTAACTTTTCAGTGTTATATTAGCAGCAAATGTTCGAGAAAGGTCAGTATAATTAATTACATTGGCTGCATACAGAACGTTCTAATTAAATCATATTCATTTTATATTTTCATTGGTTTTCTCAAGCTCGTTTCGTCTCAATCGTGTTTTTCTTTTCCGGCCATATGTCTTTGAATAAACCGAGCCTTCGCGCACATATCTTTCTTCAGAGGCGATGCAATGTCATGGTAACCTCATTATGAAACAGATAAAAGCTGCTCCTCTGTGTTACTTAGTGTGTGGGTAATTAGCTGCGTATGGACAAAAGGAATAGCATTACGAAACAAAATGAATTGAAACTTCAAGGGAATTAAAACTATTTTCGAATAAACATGCGTACAATGGAAAAATGCAATGCTATAAAAAAGAAAAAAACGTGTATGTAAATTAACTGTATGGATGCCAAATTTGATTATAATAAGAAACAAAAAAAAACATGTACGTGTAAACTAAGTCCTGTACATTTTACAAACAAAATACCGTATTTTTTTAACTATAAGTTGCACTTTTGGGGGGAAATTTACTTTATAGAATCAGAGATCAGGAACTAACATTTCATCTTCAAGTCAAGTTCTAGTAAAAACAATAGAAGAGAGAACAACAGACTGTTAACGTCACATATGAACAGTTCTTCAGTCTTCTGTGTCGTCGTCAGACTCAGCATCAGTTCCAGTTAGAATTATTCGGGTCTTTCTGAATCCCGACAGGATGGTTTCGGTGTCACTGAAGT
Source organism: Boleophthalmus pectinirostris (assembly GCF_026225935.1). Classification (NCBI taxonomy): domain Eukaryota; kingdom Metazoa; phylum Chordata; class Actinopteri; order Gobiiformes; family Gobiidae; genus Boleophthalmus; species Boleophthalmus pectinirostris. The sequence continues at coordinate 30,242,859 of NW_026571047.1, forward strand.
CCAGACTTTGTCCATCCATCCAGTGACTTGAGGAAAGTTTTAAGGTGCATCCTCCCGGTTCTGCTGCTCGATTTTTGGCTACAGATTTCACGACTTGCATCAGGACAGAGGCTCTTTCTGCAGGAGACATGCGCAGTAGAGCCAAGTGACAGTGGTACAGGAGGAACAGGAGCAGCAGATACTGACACACAAGACTAGAACCCCTCGCGGTTGTCAGTGTGAACATTCTAATACTCAAGTCACACCAGAGCATAAGTTGCAGGAAACACCAAAACCATGAAAAAAGTGCAACTTATAGTCTGAAAAATATGGTAATTAAAAGTGCATTGTGTAACTTTTCTGGTTTTCCTTAGCTTTGTTTTGCTTTGCTTTGTTTAAACACATTGAAAAGGTATAAGTTAACAGGGTTCCCACGGCTATGGAAATCCTGGAAAAGTTGTGGAAATTGAAAATGTCATTTTACAGGCCTGGAAAAGTCATGGAATTTTAGTATTTCTTTCACGCAACTATAGCGTTCTGTTAAGTTCTTATTAGGCTTTTGATTATTTCTGAACGTCTGCGCCTTTTGTTTAAAAGAGACGACAATAAATGCACTGACAGGATTTTGAATGTTAAAAAACTATAAAACCAAACCATAAAGTGAGTGGAAAGTGTTAACATTTCATATTTAGCCCTAAAAATATGCTCAGGGGACTATATTTAGGACTTGAGACTTGATAAAATGGACTAAGACTTGGGACTTGACTCGGACTTGAGGCCTGTGACTTGAGAAGCACTTTTAAATCTGAATTCATTCTTTTCTGACTGTAATGATTTACACTAAAATCTTGTCAAGACATTTAAAAAGGAATAATTAACATTTCTACAACTCTATAAATACTCAAATTTAAATATACTAAGATTTTTTTGAAGTACAAATTATCTTAAAATTCATATAAATTCCAGAAATCTAAGCTATATTTATTGCTTTTTTGGTTTAAAGAGTTTAAATGACTTGAAACTCCAAGCAGATGACTTGGACTTGACTTGGACTCGAAAACTCAACTTGGACTTGCCTGTATTTGATTTTGGGACTTGACTTGGACTTGAGGTCAAAGACTTGAGACTTGCAAAACAAAGACATGGAAAATTCACTTTAGGTCATGAAAAAGTCATGGAAAAGTTTTGAAATTTTGTCAATGAAAAAGAGCGGGAACTTTTAGGCAACTAAAATTCGTAACAAAAATAATGAAAAAGTGTTTTTGAGAGTTAAAAAAATTCAAAATGAGAAAAATTTTAAATACGATGGAACAAATTATCTTCCATACGGTTGACCAATCAAAAGATATAATATTTTGTGTTGATTTTTTAATTACTATGGTAACAGTTTTAACTTCTCATCATTCTGAAACCCGTGGATTTACTGTATATATGTTTCCCTCTTTAAAGAAACTGACAGACACGGGTTCAGAGAAGTACATGGAGGTACAGTCACGTTGCATGGCGGTTGATCTAAAGAATGGTGTGGTACATAAAGCAACCTACATTTCTAACTATAAATATCCGTCAATAGGGCATTACTGAGCCTTTGTGCTGCGTCCAACGGCAACATAAACGCTCTTTTTTTACTTCTTCAAATGGTCAAATGCACCTGTTGTTGTTCTTACTGTTTGGTTTTATTTAAAAGGCCCATATTATGTTATTTTCTAATCTATGTTATAATGTTGTTCAAAAACACTAAAAACATTGTTAGTCTTTGTTAATGTTACTAATTCTGTTTTTTTTAAAGGTGCACTGTGCAGCTTTTCTGTTGGAGGGTTCGTCGTCTGTTTGTCACCGCAGAAATACTATTGCTTTGCCTGGATGGTTCTACAGAGCAGCATTACACTTATCTTGTGTTTATTCAATCAGTATATCCATAGGAACAAGCAGGTGACAGACCCTCCACCAGAAAAGTGACACAGTGTACCTTTAATGAGGCCGTTCAGACCAGACGCCTCTGTTTAGACGCCTTTACATTTGAGTTTAGAAGCCGTGGACAAACGGGAGAAAAATACTTGTCTAATACTGGTCTAGTCTTCATTTAGTCCTGGTCCGGTCCTGGTTAGATCCTGGTCTAGTCCTGATTTAGTCCTGGTTTAGATCTAGTTTAGTCATGGTCTAGTCCTGGGCTGGTCCTAGTTTAGTCCTGGTCTAATCCTGGTCTAGCCCTGGTTTAGTCCTGGTCTGGTCCTGGTCTAGTCCTGGTCATTTCTGGTCCGGTTCTGGTTTAGTCCTGGTTTAGTCCAGGTCTAGTCCTTGTTTAGTCCTGGTCTAGTCCTTGTTTAGTCTTGTTTAGTCCTGGTCTAGTCCTTGTTTAGTCCTGGTCTAGTCCTGGTCTAGTCCTTGTTTAGTCCTGGTCTAGTCCTGATTTAGTCCTGGTTTAGACCTAGTTTAGTCATGGTCTAGTCCTGGTCTAGTCCTGGTTTAGACCTAGTTTAGTCATGGTCTAGTCCTGGTCTGGTCCTAGTTTAGTCCTGGTCTAGTCCTGGTCTAGTCCTGGTCTAGCCCTGGTAGTCCTGGTCTGGTCCTGGTCTAGTCCTGGTCATTTCTGGTCCGGTTCTGGTTTAGTCCTGGTTTAGTCCAGGTCTAGTCCTTGTTTAGTCCTGGTCTAGTCCTTGTTTAGTCCAGGTCTAGTCCTTGTTTAGTCCTGGTCTAGTCCTTGTTTAGTCCTGGTCTAGTCCTTGTTTAGTCCTGGTCTAGTCCTGGTCTAGTCCTTGTTTAGTCCTGGTCTAGTCCTTGTTTAGTCCTGGTCTAGTCCTTGTTTAGTCCTGGTCTAGTCCTTGTTTAGTCCTGGTCTAGTCCTTGTTTAGTCCTGGTCTAGTCCTTGTTTAGTCCTGGTCTAGTCCTTGTTTAGTCCTGTCTAGTCCTTGTTTAGTCCTGGTCTAGTCCTTGTTTAGTCCTGGTCTAGTCCTTGTTTAGTCCTGGTCTAGTCCTGGTCTAGTCCTTGTTTAGTCCTGGTCTAGTCCTGTTTAGTCCTGGTCTAGTCCTTGTTTAGTCCTGGTCTAGTCCTTGTTTAGTCCTGGTCTAGTCCTTGTTTAGTCCTGGTCTAGTCCTTGTTTTAGTCCTGTCTAGTCCTTGTTTAGTCCTGGTCTAGTCCTTGTTTAGTCCTGTCTAGTCCTTGTTTAGTCCTGTCCAGTCCTTGTTTAGTCCTGGTCTAGTCCTGTTTAGTCCTGGTCTAGTCCTTGTTAGTCCTTGGTCTAGTCCTGGTCTAGTCCTGGTCTAGTCCTTAGTCCTGTTAGTCCTTGTTTAGTCCTGGTCTAGTCCTTGTTTAGTCCAGGTCTAGTCCTTGTTTAGTCCAGGTCTAGTCCTTGTTTAGTCCTGGTCTAGTCCTTGTTTAGTCCTGGTCTAGTCCTTGTTTAGTCCTGGTCTAGTCCTTGTTTAGTCCTGGTCTAGTCCTGGTCTAGTCATGGCGATTGTGGCGTAAATATTTATACTCCGCTAATATTTGTGTCTCTTGCTCCGGTTCTCGGGTCTTTCTCTTTCTTCCTGATAATAATGTTGCTATGTCTCTGGATACTCGTCCCTGATTGGTTGACGCGTCGACGCCAGATTCACGCCGCGCTGATGCCCGAAGACGCGCCACAAAAACGCAGGACGCCCTAGACGTGCGTCCACATAGACTTTACATAGAAACTCAACGCTTTAACGGTGTGAACGGCTACACTTTTGAAGTTTTGGTTTGACTATTCTGAACTGAAAGCATGTCAAAGTTTTTTACATTTCTAACTGCATGTTATTTAGGTCAGTTATAATAAGGAAACACTAATTATATTTTCTTTTATTCTAGGAAATCAAAAAGTTTATCAAAAGTACGTCGGAACGAATCAAAAAGACCAGAGACAAGTACGGCATCAATGACAACGGGACCACCGAGGTAAGAACAAAACTTCTGTAAAATATGTAGATAAACACTCGAGGAATCTCTGGTGGATCTCAAAATATGGCCAAAATACTTTTACTTTTTATTCTTTAAGTACATTTTTAAACGGGTACTTTACTACTTTTAATTAAGTAGATTTTTCCTTGTGATACTTGCTTTTACTTGAGTATTTTTGGCTTCGATATCTGTACTTTTAGCCGGGAGGAGGCCCCGGGGAGGACCCAGGACACGCTGGAGGGACTGTGTCTCTTTGGGCTGGCCTGGGAACACCTCGGAGTCCCCCCGGAGGAGCTGGAGGAAGTGTCTGGGGTGAAGGAAGTCTGAGAGTCCCTGCTTAGACTCCTGACCCCGTGACCCGGCCCCGGATAAGCAGAAGAAAATGAATGGATGGATCTGTACTTTTACTTAAACCTGCACTGTGTAACTTTTTGGTCGGGGGTCTGTCACCTGCTTGTTTCTATGGATACGTCAATGCTCTGCCTGGAATGTTCCACAGTATGGCATTAAACAGATCAACTTTATATTTATTCAATTACACGTGGTTTTATAGCTCAAAATAACTTGGATAAGCAGATATTCTGACTGTGAGCGGGGTCGCCTCTCCACAGATCTGACCTGGAACTTCTACTACGTCTACTACTACTACTACTACTAACTACAACTACTACGACCACAACTACTACAACTACTAAGACCACAACTACTACAACTACTACAGCTACTACGACAACAACTACTACTACAGGACGACGACTACTACTACAACTACTACTACTACTGCTACTACTAAAACAACTACAACTAGTACTACAACTACGACTACGGCTGCGACTACTACTACTACTACTACTGCTACTACTACTGCTACTGCTACTACTACTGCTACTGCTACTACTACTACTACTACTACTACTACTACTACTACTACTACTACTACTACAACTACTACGACCACAACTACTACAACTACTAAGACCACAACTACTACAGCTACTACGACAACAACTACTACTACAGGACGACTACAACTACTACTACTACTGCTACTACTACTACAACTACTAACTACTACTACTACTACTACAACTACAACTAGTACTACAACTACTACTACGGCTGCTACTACTACTACTGGCTGCGACTACTGCTACTACTACTACGGCTGCGACTACTGCTACTACTGCTACTGCTACTACTGCTACTACTACTACTACTACTACTACTACTACTACTACTACTACTACTACTACTACTACTACTACTACTACTACTACTACTACTGCTACTACGACAACAAATACAACTACTACTGTAACTAGTACTACAACTACTACTACTACGACAACAAATACAACTTGGTCTTGGTTTGGTCTCCATGGAGATAAAAAGGTTTAATGCCATACTGTGGAACATTCCAGACAAAGCAATAACAAATATTAAATAAAAAGATGACAAACCCTCCACCAGAAAACTTACACAGCTGCACCTTTCAGTAACGATTTTGAGTACTTCTTTTATCACAAGTAAATATCTGGTTTTATTTTTAGCCCAAAGTTCTGTACCAACTGGATCGAATTACGCCGACGCAGCTGGAGAAGTTCTTGGAGACCTGCCGAGACAAGTATATGAGGTGAGACTGACATGTTCATATAAAAGTCCACTGTAAATATATGATTATATCAGCTACGTTACGAGAAACGCACCGTGTAATTTCAACTCTGTCATTATTGGTAGAAACATACGGCCTGAGCTGGTTCATTATCCACCTGTGAACGAGGAAGAAGTCATAATATTCAACTTTTATAGCATTTCTAACGAGGAAATAAATCAGTCAGTATAACTTGGGTATAGGGATGTAACGATATCTAAATGTCTCGGTGCGATATTATCACAATATGCACGTCACGGTACGATATTTATTGCGATATTTTGGAAAAGCTGATGTAATTGTAGATGGGACACTTTTTTGCTTTTAAAACACTTTCAGAAGATTTTAGTGTGAATTATTTCTGTCAGAGGTGGGAATTTCCAAGCCGTGACTTGGACTCGAGTCAGACTTGAGTCGCTATTTTTTAGGGTTTGAGACTTGACTTGATAAAATGGACTTAGACTTGGGTCTCAACTTGGACTTGAAGGTCAGTGACTTGGGACTTGAGAAGCACTTTCAAATCTGAATTCTTTCTATTCTGACCGTAATGATTCACTCTAAGTTATTGTCAAGACATTTAAACCAGAAAAATTAACATTTCTGCAACTCTTATATACTCACTTATAAATATACTATGATTTTTAAAATTTATATAAATTGCAAAAATCTAAGCTATATTTGGTACTTTTAATTTAAAGACTTGAAATGACTTGAAGCTCAAAGCAGACGACTTGGACTTCTGGGCCAGTGACTCGAGACTCGACTTGGACTTGCCTGTATTTGACTTGGGACTTGACTCGGACTTGAGACTTACTTGAGACTTGCATAACAACGACTTGGTCCCACCTCTGATTTCCGTCATAATCTCAGGATTTCAATAAAAAAAACATGTTTCTTCATGTTGTCTTCACTGAAATGAATCATGGGATTTGTAGTTCCCGATGTTGCTACAATAAAACCATAAATCTAAGCAAAAGAACTCGATAATTTAATTAAATAAAGTAATTCGATATATTGTGACAGCCCACGATATTATTTTGAGACTTTTGACGATAAAATATCACGATATTTCCGATATTGTTACATCCCTACTTGGGTATAATATGGGTAATTTAAAGGTGCATTGTGTAACTTTTCTGTTGGGAGGTCGGTCTTATGCTTTTCTCCGCAGAGATGTTATTGCTTTGTCTGGAAAGTTTCACAGTGTGGCATTAAACCTTTCTATCTTCATGGAGACCAAACCAGACCAAGTTACAGGTCAGATCTGTGGAGAGGCGACCCCGCTCACAGTCAGAACAGCTGTTTTTCTTGGTATTTTTGGCCTTTGAAACCACCTGTGATTGAATAAATGTAAAGTAGAGCTGTTTAATGTCACACTGTGGAACATTCCAGGTAGATCAATGACGTATCCATAGAAACAAGCAGCTGACGGACCTCCAAGCAAAAAGTTACATAGTGCAGCTTTAAGCGCATTGAGCAGCACTGTCTTCAAAAAAAACAAAAAAAACAAAACACATGTAAGCACAATTAAACAAATTTCAGATACGCACCCTTAAAAATAAAACAACTATTGGAATTAAATAATAGTTTCCAGTGCAGCTGTTTTTATATTTGTTTAATAAAAGTTTATATTGCGTAATTTTTATACAGATGTCAAACAGATGTTGTTAATTAACGTGACAGTTTCCATTAGCGTCCTGTGGAGAAGCGACAGCCTGTGTGAAGACCGACGGGAGTTTTAATAACTTCTGACAGTAATTAAATTTAATCCAGATGACTCATGCTCATTTCGAAGTCCCTCCTTTCCCCCCTTTTTATCAGACAATGAGAAATAGAGCAGTACATGTATCTTTCCACACAAAGAAAATGATTAAAGTCTAATTGAAACTCCATTTTAAACCATATACTGTATATATTTCATTTGAAGTGAAATGTATAATTTTATAACGGCGATACAATAGCGTCTTAATGAGGTAATTATGGATTGATGTGTCCAGTTTGTGAAATAGACATCGTAGACTGTAGGGTTTAATGTTCAAATCGGACTTTTTTGTGAAATCTGATTCATTCACATTTCCAATTAAACGCGACTTGTATGTGATCTCCATTGTGAACTTTAAACACCCCAAAAGTGTCCCTCATTCACACCGGAGGACACGACGAGAACAGGCATTCTTACTGTGAGCGGGGTCGCCTCTCCACAGATCTGACCTGTAACTTGGTTTAGTTTGGTCTCCGGGAAGATAGAAAAGTTTAATGCCACACTGTGAAACATTTCAGACAAAACAATAACATCTAACATGGAGAAACGCATCCCTATACTAGTGTTGTAGTCAAGAGCGCACTAATCGAGACCAAGACCTGTCCGAGACCACAGGGTCCCGAGACCGAGACAAGACCAAGACCTCTGAGTCGAGACCGAGTCAAGACATAGACCATCGTTGTAATTTTCAGCATTTATTGGTATTTTACAGTTATTTTGGCACATATATGTCAATGTTTTTTATAAATATATCCTCATTTCATTGAGTGTCAGACTTCAAGACCGAGGCAAGACCGAGTCCCAGCACCTTCAAGACCAAGGCAAGAGCGAGTCAGAGCACCTTTGAGGACGAGACCGAGTCCGAGCGCCTTCGAGATCGAGACGAGAGCGAGTCCGAGCGCCTTCAAGACCAAGGCAAGAGCGAGTCCGAGCGCCTTCAAGACCAAGGCAAGAGCGAGTCCGAGCGCCTTCGAGACCGAGACAAGACCGAGTTCGAGCGCCTTCGAGACCGAGACAAGACCGAGTTCGAGCGCCTTCGAGACTGAGACGAGACCAAGACAAGAGCGAGTCCGAGCGCCTTCGAGATCGAGACAAGACCGAGTCCGAGCTCCTTCAAGACTGAGACAAGACCGAGTTTGAGCAGCTTCGAGACCGAGACAAGGCTGAGTCTGAGCGCCTTCAAAATTGAGACAAAACCGAGTCTGAGCGCCTTCAAGACTGAGTCGAGATCGAGTCCGCGCGCCTTCAAAATTGAGACAAGACCGAGTCCGAGCCCCTTCAAGACCAAGACAAGAGCTAATCCGAGCACCTTTGAGACCGAGACGAGACCGAGTCCGAGGGCCTACAAGACCAAGACAAGAGCGAGTCCGAGCACCTTCGAGATCGAGACGAGACCGAGTCCGAGGGCTTACAAGACCGAGACAAGAGCGAGTCCGAGCACCTTTGAGATCGAGACGAGACCGAGTCCGAGCACCTTCGAGATCGAGACGAGACCGAGTCCGAGGGCCTACAAGACCGAGACGAGAGCGAGTCCTAGTGCCTTCAAGACCGAGATGAGAGCGAGTCCGAGCTCCTTCAAGACCAAGACAAGACCGAGTCCGAGCGCCTTCAAGACCGAGACAAGAGCGAGTCCAAGCGCCTTCAAGACCGAGACAAGACAAGAGCGAGTTCAAGCACGGTTGAGTCTGAAATGAGACCAAGACCTCAAAAAAACGGTCTTGAGGCCGTTCTCGAGACCAAAACCAGTCTTGAGCACTACAACACTATCGTATACAAATAAACAAACGAGTCTTGTTTTCATGTGTATTGTTAAATCTAATTATCTTCCTCCCCGTGTCGTTTCAGAGCACAGATGGAGCCTGGTTCTGCGGTGGGGGCCCTGTGTGCTCAGAGCATCGGGGAGCCCGGCACACAGATGACTCTAAAGACCTTTCACTTCGCCGGAGTCGCCTCCATGAACATCACACTGGGGGTTCCTCGCATTAAAGAGATCATCAACGCTTCTAAAAACATCAGGTACACAGCACACAGAGGAGATACGCTCTTCTCTTTAAGCGTCTGTTGGCTCAGTCGTGTTTAGCTTTCGTACACTTATCTGGTTCAAATCCTGCTCCTGTGATTGGCTGGTTCAGTCTCAGGTCTCACAGGTCGCCCACTGCCTCTATATCCTTGAGCAAGACACTTATATTTAGGGATGGATGTATTTATTGAGCCAATACGATATCTGATATTTGTCTTGCTGTTTTGGCTAATGAGCGATTTAAGCTTTAAATATTCACAGATTCACTTTTTTGTTTTTTGTTTCCTATATTTATCGATCTCAGTTTCACAATTTTACAGTATTTTAAACCTAAATGCAATGAATGTCCACACTACCGCAACAATATAAACTCATGTGATGTTCATGCTCTAAATCAGGACTTCATTTTCACTCATAAACTGTGAGAAAATAACTGTTTACTTTCCATAACTTGGATTATAATGATGAGAACCATCAGAGGAGAAAAGGTGAAGAACTGTGGTGGGATCAGAGCGGGAGGAAGAGTGGAGGGAGCAGAGGGACAGACACGGCTCTGCACACGGAGACGGAGGGACAGAGACCTTGGACTTTTAGTCAGATTATGCAGATTTACAACAACTGGTGAGGAAACAGAGAAGAGCTGTGGCCCTGACTTAAGTCTGTGCAGTTAATTGAATTTTGATTTCTATTTGTGTGTCAAACGATCTCCAAACTCATATAATCGAGTTGAAATGATTTAAACTCATTTAATTTTTTAAATATAGAGATTATAAAACAGCTGGATATATAGTTTATTTTGGATTAAGTGTGGATCGGTGCAGCGTCGGCAGTGATGCGGTCGCTGTATCGGACCGTTGTGGTGAAGAGGGAGCTGAGTCGAAAGGCAAAACTCTCGATTTACCGTCAATCTACGTTCCTTCCCTCACCTATGGTCATGAGCTCTGGGTAATGACCGAAAGGACGAGATCATGGATACAAATGTGTGTGGAGAGGGAGGTCTGGGAGGCCCTTCTCAGACTGCTGCTCCTGCGACCCGACCCCGGATAAGCGGACGAAAATGGATGGATGGATGGATTAAAGGGCCTGTTTACACGAGAACGCTTGCGGGTAAAAACGTTTAAAAAAATTTACCCGCTTGCAAGTAAAAAAAATAAAAATATTGGAAGTGCCTTGTTAGGTTTATCTAAACATTAAAAACAAGAAGAAAGACAAGAGATTAATTCAGTTTTACTCGCGAGGAGAACGGGCAGAGAGTGGGCATCAGACCAACAGTCTCCACACGTTCTGATGACTCAAGGCCGTTCTCCTCTTTTTATTTCATTAGGAGGCCCTAGTTACAGAATGATAATTCTCAAGGGGAAGGGGAAACCAGCAAAGACATAATAAGAAACTGGTGCAGCTATGCATAGTACAAACACATAAAACATGATTAACAATCAGGAGGTGCCTTAGGTCAGACACCATCATAACTCTTGCATGTGTGACAGTGGGAGTTGGCTTCATGTGAGGAATCATCTCGAGGTTCACTAGAGCGATAGGACACTGCACACAGTTGTCAAACACACAGAGGTTATTCAACAAGTGACAAGTGATTGGTACATTATAAATCAAAGAATTGTAGTACATAAATGGTTAACTCATAGGCCTAGAATATCACACAAGTATTTAGCAAATATGGGATAATAAAATTATTCTGACATGCCTTTTGTTTAAACGGTGACAGCGTTTTTGGGGCTTAAAAACGCTAAAATCTGAAACCACCCTCCAGAGTGGAAAAGCTGAATACACCCCGCCGTAGCGTTTCCTTCTACACTGCCCAAGACGCAAAACTCTGGTCAGATCTGCTCACGTCGCTTATGCGTTTTTACGTCACATACGTCACCACCTAGCCGCCTGGCATGCAAACCCGATCGAATTGATGCGCGCAGATTTCATCGTGAAAATGCTCGTTTAAACGCAGAATAAAAAGTGAAGACGCGACGCCTCTTTTGTGTCGTATGTTCAGACCGTCATCATATAAATGTAACTGTAATTACGTTTTTCTGTGCCTTATTTCATGTTCAAAGTATATTTTGTCTCATCATCGAGATCGACCAACGTTGAGGTAGTTGTATTTGCATTTACAGCCTAAAACAATGTACAAATGTGAGTTTATTTATATATATTATACAAACTAAAACAAACATTAAACATCTCTAAAATTTGAAGATAGAAAATCAAATCTGTTGTAATAATATGGCAAGAAGTTTGTGTCAAAAAGTGAAAACCGAGCATAGATTATTAGTGTCTGGAGCTCTGCGGTGTGACAACCTGAACTCTGACAGTCTTTTAGAAGTTCTCGTTCTGAATATTTTCTAGCATTCTGCACACGTATCAGAGAAGTTGCTGAGTTTTCCCAACTGTACTTTGGATAACAAATGTAGCTGCTAGAATTTTATATAACCTCTATTGTATTATCTATGACACTGTTGTATTTCTGGGTCAAAAAAGAAGCAAAAAACCACAGCAAACACCACACATTTATACCAAGTGAAAGTAAAGTTCATAAGTTATTTTTGGGCTTCTGTAAAAATAATAATAGCAAAATGTAATTATCTGGAATATAAAATAATTTGTTTCATGATTGTGTAAACACGGAGCTAATTTTTACTAATTAGTCAAACACGTTTTCATGATCAGTTTCACTTTGTTTGACATTTGCTGTTTAAAAAAAACACATTTAATGATAATTACTGTGAGAAGCCCACAGTGCGCAGCATTTATTCACCCAATGAAAACATAAAAAAACACAAACCACACAATATGAAGGTCAAAAGACATTCTATAAATACATCTGTACTGCTATACAGAGGATTATTTTTGCATAATTTATCTTAAACGTCGTGGTGGTGATGTTTGCCGTTTATATTGTAAAAATGTACAACGGTGAGTTTATTTATGGACTTGACCTGGACTGGACCTGGACTGGACCTGGACTGGACCCGGACTGGACCAGGACTGGACCGGGACTAGACTGGGACTAGACTGGGACTAAACTGGGACTAGACCGGCACTGGACCCTGACTGGACCTGGACTGGACCCGGACTGGACCCGGACTAGACCTGGACTACACCTGGACTGGATCTGGACTGAGCTAAATGAGCTCTAAACCAGGACTAAACCAGGACTGGAGCAGGACTAACTTAGGACTGTACCTGGACTGGCCCAAACACACTGTATATATTGACTGAGCTCTTAAACCAGGACTGGAACAAGACTAAATTAGGACTGGAACAGGACTAACTTTGGTCTAGACCAGGACTGGATCTGGACTGAACCTGGATTGAACTAGACCTGGACTGGACTGGGACTAGACAAAACACACTGTATGTATTGACTGAGCTCTTAAACCAGCTCTAAACCAGGGCTGGAACAGGACTAAATTAGGACTAGACCAGGACAGGACCCTGACTGGACCCTGACTAGACATGGTCTGGACCTGGACTGGATACCTGGACTATACCGAACACGCTGTATATATTGACTGAGCTCTAAAACCAGGATTAAACCAGGACTTGAACAGGACTAAATTAGGACTGGACCTGGACTGGACCTGGACTGGACCTGGACTGGACCTGGACTGGACCTGGACTGGACCAGGACTGGACCAAACACGCTGACTGAGCTCTTAAACCAGGACTGGAACAGGACTACAGTAAATTAGGACTAGACTGGGACTGGACCGGGACTAGTCCTGGAGTAGATCTGGACTAGACCGGGACTAAACCAAACTTGCTGTATATATTGACTGAGCTCTTAAACCAGCTCTAAATTAGGACTGGAACGGGACTAAATTAGGACTGGACCTGGACTGGACCTGGACTGGACCTGGACTGGACCAAACACACTGTATATATTAACTTAGCTCTTAAACCAGGATAAAACCAGCTCTAAAGCAAGACTAAAGCAGGACTAAATTAGGACTAGACCTGGACTGGACCTGGACTAGACCTGGACTGGACCAAACACACTGTATATATTGACTGAGCTCTTGCTTGCTGCAGTGGGACCAGTGGTAGACTCAACCAGGACTGGACCAGGACTGGACCAGGACTGGACCAGGACTGGAACAGGACTGGACCAGGACTGGACCAGGACTGGACCAGGACTGGAACAGGATTGGAACAGGACTGGACCAGGACTGGACCAGGACTGGACAGGACTGGACCAGGACTGGACCAGGACTGGACCAGGACTGGAACAGGACTGGACCAGGACTGGACCAGGACTGGAACAGGACTGGACCACGACTGGAACAGGACTGGAACAGGACTGGACCAGGACTGGACCAGGACTGGACCAGGACTGGACCAGGACTGGACAGGACTGGAACAGGACTGGACCAGGACTGGAACAGGGCTCAACCACGACTGGACCAGGACTGGACAGGACTGGAGGACAGGACTGGAACTGGAACAGGGCTCAACCACGACTGGACAGGACTGGACAGGACTGGACAGGACTGGACCAGGACTGGAAGGACTGGAACAGGACTGGAACAGGACTGGAACAGGACTGGAACAGGACTGGAACAGGCTCACGACTGGAAAGGACTGGAACAGGACTGGACCAGGACTGGACCAGGACTGGACCAGGACTGGACCAGGACTGGAACAGGACTGGAACAGGACTGGACACACTGGACTGGAGGACTGGAACAGGACTGGACCTGGACAGGACTGGACCAGGACTGGAAACAGGACTGGACCAGGACTGGAACAGGACTGGACCAGGACTGGAACAGGACTCGACCAGGACTGGACCACGACTGGAACAGGACTGGACCAGGACTGGACCAGGACTGGAACAGGACTGGAACACGACTGGAACAGGACTGGAACAGGACTCGACCAGGACTGGAACAGGACTGGACCACGACTGGACCAGGACTGGACCAGGACCAGGACTTGAACACGAATAAATTAGCACTAAATTAGGACTAGACCGGAGATCTCTATCTGTGAGCGCCATTTCGTCTATAGGTAAAAGGTGCTTTTTCAATCAATTTTAGCACCAACTTGAAGATAAACAAGTTCGTGACGGCGTAAAAACCTCGCCGCGCTCATTAGAGTCTCGAACTTCACAATTTGACAACCTGAACTTTGCTCAAACTTCTTAAAAACCTGTCAAATATTCTCTGGTTCTCTCCACACACACTTATAAACAGAGATTACAGAGAAGTTGCTGAGTTTCTTCACTCTATTATGGATAACAAATGCTGCTGCCTGAATACTATATAACCTCTATTCCGTTATCTATGACACTGTTGTATTTCTTGGTCAAACTGAAGCATTGTTTTTTGGGGGTTTTTTTGCGCTGAAATCCCTGCGGTCATTTTTCATCTTGTCCTGACACCGTTTCTAAAAGTTTCATATCACAAACTTTTCTGGGGTTCGCTCGCTCGTTCCAAAAGCTTCACCGCTATCAATGCGTCGTTGTAATTTTATGCATTTTCCACACTTCCGGGCCCTTGTTTTTCCTCACTGTTTGGCGTCGCTTTGCCGTGTAGGAGGGAAAAAGTCAGCCATTAATCCTCCGTTGAGCGAGAGCCAAGACGTGCTTCTACGAAATAAAAAAAATAAGTTGTTTTTATCGTGGATTGATGGAGGGAAAACAGCTTAGTGTGACTTTGAGGAGTCGTTTAAAGAGGGAGTTTTACGCTTCTGTGGGGTATTTACTGCTAACAAATTGCTTTTTTCTTTTCATTTATCTTTATTTGTACAGTGAGTCTTTTCCTTGAGTGCAATACTTTATAAAAATAGCTGCGTAGACCCATTTAAAACATCAAAAACAAGTGCAGGTGTGTCTATAAATGTCTCTCACCACATTATTTAAGCTCAAATTTCACTCTTGTGAGCTTTAAGTCATGTTATAACGTTTCCTCGTCAAAAACAGTGTTGGAAATTAGCAGTGCAATTAATCAAATTTAATTAAACTCGAGATTTAATCATTTCAAATAATCATTAGTTTGGGTATTTTTGGTCCACAGTCAGTCCTCTGTGTTTGGAGCAGTTCAGACTTTGTGTTTTTTGTGTTAAAAAATTTAACATTTTAAAAGTGTGTATTATTTATGATCGGGTAATTGATTGGCTTGATTAAGTAGTTTTATTTAGTTTAATGTGGTATAAATCAAAAATCGGGATTGAAAAATAATGTTGTAAAAGTGACAAATATACTTGATATAATGGAAATACTTGAATAATACTACCACTATAAGTACTTGAAGTAGTAGTAGTTATAGTAGCAGTAGTAGTTATAGTAGTAGTTGTATTTGTTGTCATTGTCGTAGTAGTAGTTGTATTAGTTTTAGTAGTAGTAGTAGTAGTAGTAGTTGTAGTAGTTGTAGTAGTTGTAGTAGTAGTAGTTATAGTAGTAGTTATAGTAGTAGTTGTATTTGTTGTCGTAGTAGTAGTAGTAACAGCAGTAGTAGTTGTAGTAGTTGTTGTAGTAGTTGTAGTAGTTGTAGTTGTAGTTGTAGTAGTAGTAGTAGTTATAGTACTAGTTGTATTTGTTGTCGTAGTAGTAGTAACAGCAGTAGTTGTTGTAGTAGTTGTTGTAGTAGTTGTAGTAGTAGTAGTAGTAGTTGTAGTAGTAGTAGTTGTAGTTGTAGTAGTAGTAGTAGTAGTAGTAGTATAGTACTAGTTGTATTTGTTGTCGTAGTAGTAGTAGTAACAGCAGTAGTAGTTGTAGTAGTTGTAGTAGTTGTAGTAGTTGTAGTAGTAGTAGTAGTAGTAGTAGTAGTAGTTGTAGTAGTAGTTGTAGTTGTATTTGTATTTGTTGTCGTAGTAGTAGTAGTAACAGCAGTAGTAGTTGTAGTAGTTGTAGTAGTTGTTGTAGTAGTTGTAGTAGTAGTAGTAGTAGTAGTAGTAGTAGTAGTAGTAGTAGTAGTTGTAGTAGTAGTTGTAGTTGTAATTGTATTTGTTGTCGTAATAGTAGTAGTAGTAGTAGTTATTGTCGCCGTAGTAGTACTTGTTGTTGTAGTTGTTGTAGTTCTAGTAGTAGTATTATTTGTAGTAGTTGTGGTAGTAGTAGTTGTAGTAGTCGTAGTTGTAGTAGTAGACCAACTTCCAGGTCAGATCTGTGGAGAGGCGACTCCACTCACAGTCAGAATGTATGTTTTTCTAGGTATTTTTGAGCCATAAAACTGTCTGCAATTAAATAAAGTAGAGCTGTTTAATGTCACACTGTGGAACATTCCAGGCAGAGCAATGACATCTCCATAGAAACAAGCAGAAAAGTTACACACTGCCCCTTTAAATAATATTGGCCTATAGAAAGTTGAGATTGAGTCGCAGCTGTAGCACCTTTTGAAAACCCAAAACTCAATATTCTGCTTTTTCTAATTTACACACACGGTCCTGTATAATGCTGTTACCTCAGTATATATGAAATACTGCAAGACGTGTGGACATCTGTGTTGATTTGAGAAGTCCGGGCCGTCTTCATTTTCTCGCTGTCGTCCAATCAGACAAGTTCAAATACATGCGAGACTGTATAACAAAGTACTACCACTGCACTACTACTGTGATGTTTGGTATTGGCTTATTTTAAAGTTGTACTGCGTAACTTGTTTTGTAAAAGTAGCTCACTGGAGAAAAAAGATTACAGACCCCTGATCTAGTATCAAGTGTCGATACTTGTTTTAGCGTCTGATTTTCAATACTCTTGACAACCCTACTTTTTATTCTATTTATAAAAGATGTGACTCAGTTTTATTTATTTGTCACCCAGAATTCCTTTCCCCCCGTGTTTGTCTGGTTTCAGGCTGAGAACATCTAATCCCCTCGACTGAAAACTAAATATCCCGTCTCCATGGACTCGGACACGTGGGATGGGCACTGGGGTTATAACTTTTTGAACTTTTTTTCCAAAATCCAAGTCCTGCATCATGATTGGATGAACGTTTTGGTATAATTGAAGAAACCAAACTGCATTTTCAACACTCTTTTAAAAAAGTCCTCCTGAAACAAAAAATATTAATACACATTACAGCCAATGACATGAAATTCAAAACGGTGCTAAGTTATCACAAGGGCCATTACAAGGCAATTTGACTGAAAATGGATCAATAATAAGTTGGTGGAGTTTAAAAAAAATGACTAACATCAGCAATGCTCGCTGGAATTCAAGAGCCATCCTTGCAATTCTGGCCTTCATACTCATGCCAGATGCAAGACGTAGGCTGAAGCGAGTTTGTCTCTTCATTCGCACTGCATTCGGGCCGACCGATGGTTCTCAGACCAGAAGTTCCGTGTAGCCGACTTTGCTGAGTTAGAGGAGGCTTTAGCGCCCGACCAATCAGCACTGGGGTGTCTCAAAAGACATTGGAAGCAAGAGCCATCAAGAATTGATATCCCACGCATTAATCAATGCTGTGAACGAACAATCAAAGTGATGCAGGAAATTCATGCCGCATGTAAAGACAAGAGCAATGTTCCACTTCGATTCATTGTTGCTAACCAACACTGACAATCATAATTTTTTTTACTATTAGTGGCCTATTTTATATTATCTTTACCCTGATTATGTGTTTTGTTCCTGTGTTATTAAAGAGAAAATTGCCTTTGGTTCTTTTATGATTGAACAGATATTAACCTTCTAACGGTTTTATTCTGGTTGTTGGTCGGCTTTACCAAAACTTCATTTTGACTCCAGGGGGACTTTTTTTCAAAAATATGACCAACTGAAGGTCAATTCCTTTCATTACTAGCAAAAGTTCATCAAAATATGATACAGGGTATAGAGGCTGTAAAAAAGTTATAACATTAATGGTCACTCACCCAACAGAACTTTATGTTGACAAAATTGTTTTGATGTTTTATTTTAATTTATATTTCATTTACCGTATTTTCCGCACTTTAAGGCACTGTCATTGGATGGTCTTTTTTCGAACTTTTTTCACATATAAACTAGTGCTGTCAAGCGATTAAAAACATTGAGAGATTAATTATGATCTGCAATTAATTCATCTAATTCATCTCTTTTTTAATCTCACCTAAAAATTGCTGAGAAAAGCTTCAACTTGAGGTATTTTCATTCGAATTCATTATTACATTATTTTCATTTCATTAACGTTTTTATATAAGTATCATCATTATTACTATTACTAATCTGCATAAATAAACTCAACTTTACAACATATAAACATCACCACTCTAGAGCCACATCAGCCCGTTTGACATTATAATGTGTTTAATGCAGCTTTGAGCAAGTCTCACAGAAACAAAACTAAAAACCGCATGGCTCATTTGCATAAACTAAGCAGAGAAAAAAATAAATAAATAAAACGCTCTTGTGCGCTGATGTGGTTCATCTTCTGTCGGACTAAAGGCCATGACTCAGTGGAATATAGATGTTCTTTCTGTGACAGATGGATGTTGATGGTGAAGGTGAGTCTGTTCTGTGTCTGTGTCGTGATGTTTTCAGAGATCAGACGTGTGCAGGTTTATCGCAGATGCGGCGAGAACGGGATTGAAAATTAGGCTACAGTTCTTTGCGGGAGCGAGCGGAGCAGGACTGCACAGTGCGGGACTGTGTCTTAACAACACATAAAAACAGATTTTATAATAAGGAAACTCGCAAACAAAAACAGTAAAGTTAGAGATTAAAAATAAGATTAACGCGATTAAAAAACATAACGCACTAAATATGATTGTAATTAATTAATCACAATTAAAGCAATAAGTTGACACCCCTAATATAAACCGCACCGGACTATAAGGCGCTTTAAACGAAACACAACAGTTAGAGTCAGTCAAACTTTATTTAACGCGTTCACAATAACTCTCAACTTTGTTCAATTGTAACGCGTAAAAAAATACTGTCTGAGACGCTGAATAGTTCTTGTATTCACAATAACTCATAATTGTTCAAACAGTTGGGTGATTACGGCGTCCAGCACGTCCACATCCCTCTCGTCATTATCCGAGTCAGTGTGGTTACTGTTCCCTGGCAGTTCAGTGATGATTCTGGTCTTGGTGAAAGCTCAGACCACAGTTGATACTGATCCTTAGCCCGGGCGTCCACGATCCGTTGGCAGATCGTGGCGTAAGTCGCTCGGCGCTGTCTCCCTGTCTTGGAATGTTCCACAGTGTGACATTAAACAGCTTTACTTTACATGTATTTAATAGGTGAGTTTCAGCTGACGTCATTGTTATTAAAAGCCCGCGTTGCATGCTGGGAAATATTTTGGTCGGAGGCAAGAAACACGATAGCGTCAAACACAGTGCGTAACCTCGCGTATTTATCCCCGATAATGATAAATTCCTGCTGCATTATCGGATGCACAAATAGAAGCACGGAAGAAGGAAAATGTCTTTTGTCAACAATGAAACTCTCCTATTACAGGGCGTTTTAAAGCTCAAAAATACCGAGTAAAACAGGCGTTCTGACTGTGAGCGGCGTCGCCTCTCCACAGATCTGACTTGTAACTTGGTCTGGTTTGGTCTCCATGAAGATAGAAAGGTTTAAAGCCATACTGTGAAACATTCCAAACAAAGCAATAACATTTTCGCGGACAAAAGCGTTAGACGGACCCTCCACCGGAAAAGTTACACAGTGCGCCTTTAAGGACTCTGCCTGGAGATTGCTAATGGAAAGTTGCTTTGTTTCTCGCATTCACATAAGTCCCAGAAAAGCAGCCGTCTCTAAACCATACATCACAATGATTCATTTCCCCAAATGAGCCCAGATAAACTGCAGCCCAAATGAAATGTAATATATTCATGAACACAACAGACCTAATGATAAGAGGTAATGGGCTCTGAAGGCTCAAGGCCACAACTTTACACTTCTTTTGAGTTTTTATTGTCATGTTGTAGTAGTAGTAGTAGTAATAAGTAGTTAGATGTTGTAGTAGTAGCAGTAGTAAGTAGTATTTAGTAGTAGTAGTAGTAGTAGTAGTAGTAGTAGTAGTAGTAGTAGGTAGTTATTTAGTTAGTGAGTTAGTAGCAGTAGTATTTAGTAGTTAGAAGTAGTAGTTGTTGTAGTAGTAGTAGTAGTAGTAGTAGTAGTAGTAGTAGTAGTAGTAGTAGTAGTAGTAGTAGTAGTTAGTAGTAGTAGTAGTAGTAGTAGTAGTAGTAGTAGTAGTGTAGTAGTAGTAGTAGTAGTTGTAGTAGTAGTAGTAGTAGTAGTAGTAGTAGTAGTAGTAGTAGTAGTAGTTAGTTATTTAGTTAGTGAGTTAGTAGCAGTAGTAAGTAGTATTTAGTAGTTAGAAGTAGTAGTTGTAGTAGTTTTAGTAGTAGTAGTAGTAGTAGTAGTAGTTGTAGTAGTAGTAGGTAGTTAGTTATTTAGTTAGTGAGTTAGTAGCAGTAGTAAGTAGTATTTAGTAGTTAGTAGTAGTTGTAGTAGTAGTAGTAGTAGTAGTAGTAGTAGTAGTAGGTAGGTAGTTATTTAGTTAGTGAGTTAGTAGCAGTAGTAAGTAGTATAGTAGTTAGAAGTAGTAGTAATAGTAGTAGAAGATAGATGTAGTTAGAAGTTGTAGGAGTAGTTAGTTAGTTAGTGGTAGTAGTAGTAGTAACAGTAGTAGCAGTAGTAAATAGTATTTAGTAGTTAAAAGTAGTTAGAAGTTGTAGTAGTTAAAAGTAGTTAGAAGTTGTAGTAGTACTAGTAGTTAGTTAGTAGTAGGTAGTTGTAGTAGGAGTAGTGCTATTAGGTAGTAGTAGTTAGTAGTTAGAAGTAGTTGTAAAAGTTAGTAGTAGTTAGAATTTGTAGTAGTACTAGTAGTTAGTAGTATGTAGTAGTAGTAATAGTAGCAGTAGTATTTAGTAGTTTTAAGTAGTAATAGAAGTAGTTAGAAGTTGTTGTAGTAGTAGTTAGTAGTAGGTAGTTGTAGTGGTAGTAGTTAGAAGTAGTAGTAATAGTTAGAAGAAGAAGAAGTAGTAGAAGTAGTAATAAGAAGTAGTAGTTGTAGTTAGTAGTAGGTAGTAATAAGTAGCAGTAGTAGTTAGTACTTAGGTGTTAATTAGAAGTAGTAGTAGTGTTAGTTGTGTTTGTAGTTGTAGTAGCTGTTGTAGTAGTAGTTAATAATTAGTAGTTAGTAGTAGTATTAACAATTTAGGGTTTGAGTTAACGAGGGTTAAAATTTTAAAAAGCATTAAAGCCCCTGTATGTAACTTTTATTTATTTATTTTTTTAAACGAAATAGACTAAAATAAAAGCATATTTTTTATTATGGATGTGTGCTTGCATCTCCACAGACCTGACTTATACTTGGCCTCCTGTTTGTTGCCATGGAAATGTCGTTCCTTTGGTTCTAATATTCCACTGTATGACATAAAACACATCTATCTACATCTAGAATATTTCAAAGTATGGTTTTAACTTTCTGTTTCCATGGAAGCATACACCCTAGAAAGTTGCGTACTATCACTTTAAGGTTAAAAATGTATTTAGATAAACTTAATTTTTATGATTTATTTACAAATTGGGTCAAAATAATAATAAAATGTGTAATTATGCTGATTATTTATATGTTTTGTTTTGATAATTCACTTAATCATACTTTGATTATTACCAAAAACTGCAAAAAATTATATAAATAAAAAATAAAATACACACTTAAACTTTGACTATTACTAAAATATTGTTTATTTTTATTTTTACAGTACACCGATCATCACAGCTCACCTCGACACTGACGACGACGCCGACTTCGCCCGATTGGTGAAAGGAAGGATCGAGAAAACTCTTCTTGGAGAGGTATCCAAACTCAACACTTTTTCACACTTTCAAGTACTTTCTACTTTTCAAAATAAAACTCTGCTTCTTGTTTTGTTTAGATTTCAGAGTACATTGAGGAGGTTTTTCTGCCTGACGATTGCTTTATTTTGGTGAAACTTTCTTTGGAGAGGATCAGACTGTTACGACTAGAGGTACTTTTCTTTATTCTTGTGTTGAATAGAAAATAATAAACCTGTAATTTATTGCTGTGTACAATGTGTTTTCACGTCCATTTATGCTGCAATAGCTGCCATTTTCAGGTCCGCACTCTGTGTCTTGTATAAGGCTATTAACTGCTGTAAATGTCAACATTAACACTGAGGTCTGTACAAGAGGTTCTGAAATGTGAAAGGCTTTATATGGTAGATATTTTCTTCAGTATTTCAAGGTCCTATATTCCTCAAAGTTTACTCTTGAGTTTTGTTCGGCTACGTTCAGACTGCAGGGCTTAACGCTCAATTCGGATAGTTTTGTGAAATCCGATTTTTTTTGAGAGATCGTTCACATTTCCAATTAAACGCGACTTGTTTGTGATCTTCATTGTGAACTTTAAATGCCCCAAAAGTGTCCCGCATGAGCATTGGAGGACACGACGACGTCATACACGGTGCGCATGCTCAGTGTTTACAGAAGTCGCCTAAACATGGACGTGAACATTGAGCACCTGGAGATTTTAAAGTTGCTGTCGTACCGGAGCCAGAACATGTACCGTATTTTCCGGGCTATTGGTCGCGCTCTTAAGCTGCTGACCCCATCAAAAAACGACTGCGCGCCCGATACACGAATCCACTCGGGTGTCCCAGCACGACTTCAGTAAACTGCAAAGCCGCACCACCCGCAGAACACGCAAACACACACGGAGCAGACAGAGACCGCACAGCGAAAAACACCCACAGACACACTCATCACTCCACGCCGACGAGGAACGGAACGGAGGAACGAACCGAAAAAGCGAGCGCAATGTGCCACTTCTGGACGCAACTGAACAACTGAGTCACTGCGAACACGCCGACAATCCGTTGGTCCCAGACAGCACCTCCCTACACGCCACAACTGAACAAAGCCCAGAGTCACCGTGAACGAACAAACAAACAAAACCACTCACCCATCACACTGTTGTGTTTCATTTAAAGTCCAGTGCAGTTTATTTGTGAAAAAAGTTTGAAAATAGACCATTTAATGACAGTGCGCCTTATAATCCAGAGCGCCTAAAGCCCGGAAAATATGGTACATCTTATTTGTTTTATGGAGGAGATTGAGAAGGAGAAGGACGAGGTTTTTTTGGCCATGGTGTTTTGTGGGGCAGTGGCAGCAATGTTCGTAGAAAGGAACGTGCGGGTGCAGAGTCGCAGCCAAGAGTGGTGGGATTGACATGTGCTTTGCTGCTTCACTCACACAGAGTTCAGATACAATTTTCATATGATGAGAAGAACGTTTGTGTACGTCTGTAGTCGAATGAATGTGACCTGGCCGTTCACACTGAAGTCACATGTCAAAAGATCGGATATGTATCAGGTTTTAGGAGCACATATCCAAGTGGCCTGGGTCACATTTGAAACTAATTGGATTTGGTTCACATTTTGCAGTCTGAACAAAGCCACAGAATGTTGTTACCTCCTCAAAAACAGACCTAAGAGTTGTGTTTTGTTTCATTCACACATGTTTAACGCATAAACTTTAATATTTAGGCTGAGTTCTTGTCTCAAACAGAAAACACTCTGTCCCACCTTGTGATGTCATGAAGCAGTAGTTTTCACAGGTCCTTTTAACTTTAGTTCAGTAGAGATTGGCAATTCCAGAGCTGAAATGAAACAAATGATTCTAGTGAAGATGTGTGGAGCACTTCCTGTATTACCACATGACGTCACAAGGTGGAACAGAGTGTTTTCTGTCTGAGAGAAGAACTCAGCCTAAATGTGCAGTGTTAGTGTGTTAAACATCTGTGAATGAAACAAAACACAACTCCAGGTCTGTTTGTGATCAGGAAACAATTTTATTAAAGAAAATACCGTAATATTGTCCCTTGAAATATAATGCCTCTTCCACAATAGATATCAATAAGAAAGAAACACTTTTTAAATTTAAAAGAAAAATCATACACCTTTTATTAGTTGTGGAGTAATTTGTAACTTCCCTAACCTAATTTACCCAATTATTTTAAACTTAATTTTGTGGCTGCCTTTCACTCACTTACACATTGTGATATGATTAATGATATATCAGTAATGTTGAATTCTCTCGTCTATTTTCATACATAATTCGCACCAGATTATACGGTGCATTAAGTGAAAAAAACGGACGACACTTGAGACTGATATTTTAGTCCAGGCGTCCACGATCCATCGGCAGATCGTGGCGTAATTCGCCCGGCGTTGTCTCCCTGTCTTGGTGAATGTGTTCTATGAATATGAATGTGGGTGGGTCATTTAAATTTGATTTTTTATTTCCTACGAGGATGACTCAAAAATGCATTGAGTAATAATGTGTTTAATGTAGCTTTGCGCACATTTGTTTACGTTTTACAGAAACAAAACTTGGCTAATTTGCATAAACTATAAAGTGTTGAAAAAAACATCTCGCTCCTTGTGCGCTGATGCGGTCAACTTTTATCGGACTATGTTACTCTGCGAGGCTCCTGACTATGGTGGCCATAACGCTCCGACAATCCATCAAGCGGCGCGGCTTCGTAGCTTACCAAAGTCGTACTAAAACATTTTGACAGATTTTGGGCGGCAGTAGCTCAGTTGGTAGAGCATTCGCCCACTGATCTGAAGGTTGGCGGTTCGAATCCAGCTCTCGACATGAAATATCACAGGTTGAGCGGTCAGATCCACTGACCCACAGGGTGGCTGGTGTGATTCCAGCTCCCACAGATGAATGCTGCCGTTGTGTCCTTGGGCAAGACACTTAACCCACCTTGCCCACAGTGTCTGTGTACACTGGTGTATGAATGTGTGTGTGAACGGGTGAGTGGTTCCTTGTTGTAAAGCGCTTTGAGTGCCTTGAAGGTGGAAAAGCGCTATAGAAAAATGTGACCACCATTTACCATTTTTGAGCGCCGCGTACCACATAAAATCGTTTCGAGGTCAGTAAACACAACCAGAATTAATACACTGGATTATAAGACACACTGCCGTTTTTTAGAAAATTAAAGGATTTTAACTGCGCCTTATAGTCCGAAAAATACGGTAATGAGTATGTTAATTGACCGAAGAATACTAAACTAAACTAAACATAGGACTGACCTTTTGACATCAGTGTGCCGAGCCTACAACCAGTGTTTCCCATTAATACAGGAGACTATAATTGGCCCCCATAGGTAAAAAAAAAAAAAAAAAGACATGATTACATATAGGCAGAAAGTGACATTTATACTCCCCAAAATTGAGTGAGATTGTGCCCCCATAATCGTAATCAAACCGATGGGAAACACAACTACAGCGTGTTACAAATTGCTCATGTTTGTTTTTATTGTTGGTTGTTGCAGGTGAATGCAGAGACTGTGCGTTACTCCATCTGTATGTCGAAGCTGAGGGTGAAGCCTGCGGACATCGCCGTGCACGGAGAAGCTGTGGTCTGCGTGTCTCCCAGAGAAAACAGCAAAAGCTCCATGTACTACGTCCTACAGAGTCTGAAGGAGGATCTGCCCAAGGTCAGACCAGTATCTGTGACAAAACCAGGACTAAACCAGTTTAAACCAGAACTCAACCAGGTTCAAACCAGGACTCAACCAGTTTAAACCAGAACTCAACCAGGTTTAAACCAGAACTTAACCAGGTTCAAACCAGGACTCAACCAGGTTTAAACCAGAACTCAACCAGGTTTAAACCAGAACTTAACCAGGTTCAAACCAGGACTCAACCATGTTAAAACCAGGACTCAACCAGGTTTAAACCAGAACTCAACCAGGTTTAAACCAGAACTTAACCAGGTTCAAACCAGGACTAAACCAGTTTAAACCAGAACTCAACCAGGTTCAAACCAGGACTAAACCAGTTTAAACCAGAACTCAACTAGGTTTAAACCAGAGCTCAACCAGGTTTAAACCAACTCAACCAGGTTTAAACCAGAACTCAACCATGTTAAAACCAGGACTCAACCAGGTTTAAACCAGAACTCAACCAGGTTTAAACCAGGACTCAACCATGTTAAAACCAGGACTCAACCATGTTTAAACCAAGACTCAACCAGGTTTAAACCAGGACTCAACCATGTTTAAACCAGAATTCTACCAGGTTTAAACCAGAACTCCACCAGGTTTAAACCAGAACTTAACCAATTTTAAACAGGACTCATCCAGATTTAAACCAGAATTCAACCAGGTTTAAACCAGAACTCAACCAGGTTTAAACCAGGACTCAACCAGGTTCAAACCAGACCTCAACCAGGTTTAAACCAGAACTTAACCAGTTTTAAACAGGACTCATCCAGATTTAAACCAGAATTCAACCAGGTTTAAACCAGAACTCAACCAGGTTCAAACCAGGACTCAACCAGGTTTAAACCAGAATTCAACCAGATTTAAACCAGAATTCAACCAGGTTTAAACCAGGACTCAACCAGGTTTAAACCAGGACTCAATCAGGTTTAAACCAAGACTCAACCAGGCTTAAACCAGAATTCAACCAGGTTTAAACCAAGACTCAACCAGGTTTAAACCAGAATTCAACCAGATTTAAACCAGAATTCAACCAGGTTTAAACCAGGATTCAACCAGGTTTAAACCAGGACTCAATCAGGTTTAAACCAAGACTCAACCAGGCTTAAACCAGAATTCAACCAGGTTTAAACCAGAACTCAACCAGGTTCAAACCAGGACTCAACCAGATTTAAACCAGAATTCAACCAGGTTTAAACCAAGATTCAACCAGGCTTAAACCAGAATTCAACCAGGTTTAAACCAGAACTCAACCAGGTTCAAACCAGGACTCAACCAGGTTTAAACCAGAATTCAACCAGGTTTAAACCAGGACTCAACCAGGTTTAAACCAGGACTCAACCAGGTTTAAACCAGAACTCAACCAGAACTTAACACTAACACTACTTTTTTCTGACAAGTATTGCGATTCTATTTCCGGCAAATAAAAGAAAAAGGATTCAGAGTGCACATTTGAAACAACTCCAGAAGCATTAACATTTAAGAGAACTCGAACTTGATTAGGACGCACTTTGCAGCACTAATCACAGAAAGACTACAGTACACGGAGACATTTTTACAGAACGTTTGTTACTCAGAAATACATTTTGTCTTGAACATAAAAAGCGAGTGATCTGAGGCGCTCTGATTGTTATGCAGAAGATGTTTTAAAACGCCAACGCTCAGATGAGTTTATCTCTGATGAGCACATCTGATGAGCACATTTGGTCTCATTGTTTTGGCTGTAGGTGGTGGTCCAAGGCATCCCCGAAGTTGCCAGAGCTGTGATTCACATCGACGAGCAGAGCAGCAAAAAGAAGTACAAGCTGCTGGTGGAGGGGGATAATCTACGAGCTGTTATGGCAACGCACGGAGTCAAAGGAAGTGGCACGACATCCAACAACACCTACGAGGTTTGACCATCAGCTCTTGTAACTTAACAGTGAATTCTTTTTTCCTGTTGTGTAATCCTTCTCCATCAAGGAATTTATTATTTGCTATACTTTACATCGGGGGTCCCTACCTGGCAGTAATCAGGGCAGTCCTGTGTGATGTCACATAGCGCTTGAAATTGAGGCGGCGCACTTCAGTTTAGACGTTTTTGACTTTGAAAGCTTCAAATGTACCTGATTTATACTGAAATTGCCAAAAATGAAAAAAAACTAAACAGGACTTTAAACAGGATTTAAATAGGACTTAACTAGGACTCAACCAGGACTCAATTAAGACTCAACCAGGACTTAACCAAGACTTAACTTGGACTCAACCAGGACTCAATTAAGACTCAACCAGGACTTAACCAAGACTTAACTAGGACTCAACCAGGACTAAACCATGACTCAATCAGGACTCAACCAGAACTCAACCAGGTCTCAAGAAAAACTCAACCAGCACTCAACCAGGATTTAACCAGGTCTCAATCAGGACTTAACCAAGACTTAACCAAGACTTAACTAGGACTCAACCAGGACTTAACCAGGACTTAACTAGGACTCAATTAAGACTTAACCAGGACTTAACCAAGACTTAACTGGGACTCAACCAGGACTCAATCAGGACTTAACCAAGACTTAACTAAGACTCAACCAGGACTTAACCAAGACTTAACCGTGACTTAACTAGGACTCAACCAGGACTCAACCAGGACTTAACCATGACTTAACTAGTACTTAACCAAGACTCAACCAGGACTTAACCATGACTCAACCAGAACTTAATTTGGATTTAACTAGGACTCAACCGGGACTTAACTTGGACTAAACCAGGACTTAACTAGTACTTAACTAGGATTTAACCAAGACTTAACTAGGATTCAACCAGGACTTAACCAGTTAACACTAACTCAACTATTTTCAAGTATTGGTAGTTTTCCAAGAGAAGTTCCAAGGAAAGTTACAGTAGTAACTTTAGTAGTTTAAAGGTGCACTGACCTTTAAACTACTACAGTGTCCAAAAACGGCTGGAAGAAGTACAATTGCAAGTAAAAATGCACTGTCGATCACTGGTTATAAGATGTTATGAAAAGGCTAAAAATTACATAGTTCAAGTTACATGAATAAAATGTAACTGGATTAAAAGACATTATAAAAACAGTAAATCAGTAGTAAAATATTCACTTGAACTCAGTTAATTAAGGTTGAACTGTCCGGCTCCTTTCCACTTGTGCCAATTTCTGGGTCACTGCTCCTTATCTGGGGCATATATGAGACCTGACCCATTTCACACCACCACTACTAAACTCCTGCACCGGACTCGCCCACGCATGTCCTACATTAATAAAGACGTATAATGGATGTTTGTATCTTGTATCTGCACATTATTACATTTCCATGACAATAAAACTAAATGCTTACCTCCATTTGTAATATAAGTCTCCGTGTATAGTCAGAGCTCTATACGTGATTCAGATACAATAGACTTAATTTTACCAGACTCATTTTATGTATTTATTCTACTCTTTGTAAACAGCTCCAGTGTTGAAGGACTTTTTTCTGTCTTTATAAACCAACATGGGTCACTTCTTTATATCTATCCATTTAAAAGTAGTTTAAGGCCGTCGTGTGTAACTTTTTTGCCAAAAAAAAACACTGCATTTTTACATTCTTCATACATTCCTTCTTGTTTCTATGGATATTATGACATTAAACAGCATAAAACAGTTCAAAAACAGGTCTAAAAACAGGTCTAAAACAGGTCTAAAAACAGATCTAAAACATTTCTTAAAACAGTTCTAAAACAGGTCTAAAATGGGTCTAAATACAGGTCTAGAACAGTTCTAAAATGGGTCTAAAAACTGGTCTAAAACAGGTCTAAAAACAGGTCTAAAAACAGGTCTAAAAACAGATCTAAAAACATTTCTAAAACAGTTCTAAAACAGGTCTAAAATGGGTAAATAAAAAGTTCTAAAAATGGGTCTAAAAACTGGTCTAGGTCTAAAAAACAGGTCTAAAACAGGTTTAAAAACAGGTCTAAAAACAGTTCTAAAACAGGTCTAAAAACAGGTTTAAAAACAGTTCTAAAATGGGTCTAAAACAGGTCTAAAAACAGATCTAAAACAGGTCTTAAAACGGTTCTAAAACAGGTCTAAAAACAGTTCTAAAACGGGTCTAGAAACAGTTCTAAAACGGGTTTAAAAACAGGTTTAAAAACAGGTCTAAAACAGGTTTAAAAACAGGTCTAAAACAGGTCTAAAAACAGTTCTAAAACATGTCTAAAAACAGATCTAAAACAGGTTTAAAAACAGGTTTAAAAACAGGTCTAAAATAGGTTTAAAAACAGGTTTGAAAACAGGTCTAAAAACCGTACGTGATTCAGATACAATAGACTTAATTTGGCTTTTATACATCATGGAAAAGATGACCAGACTCATTTTATATATTTATTCTACTCCGTAAACAACTCTAGTGTTTATGGACTCTTTTTCTTCCTTTTTTTTTTTTTGTCTTTATGAACCAACATGGGTCACTTCTTTATATCTGTCCATTTTAAAAGCAGTTACTTAAGGCCACGGTGTATAACTTTTCAGCTGCATTTTCACATTCTTCATACATTCTTTCTTGTTTCTATGGATATTATGACATTAAACAGCTCTATCTTACATTTATTCAGTTACTGGTATTTTTATAGCTCAAAAACTCCTAGAACAGGCATGTACCGTATTTTTCGAACTATAAGGCTCAGTGGATTATAATTTAATCTAATAATAATCTATTTTCATACATTAGGCACATTAAGAGAAACAAACAGACGACACTTGAGACTGATCCCTTATCCCAGACGTCCACGATCCATCGGCAGATCGTGGTGTAATTCGCCCGGTGTTGTCTCCCTGTCTTGGTGAATGTGGATCATGAATGTGAATGTGGGTGGATCATTTAAGTTTGTTTTTTTTTATTTCCTGCAAGGAGGACTCAAATATACATTGAGTAATAATGTGTTTAATACAGCTTTGGGCACATTTGTTTACGTTTTACAGAAACAAAACTTAAAACCACATGGCTCATTTGCATCAACTATAAGTGCTGAAAAAAACGTTCGCTCCTTGTGCCTTGATGCGGTTCAGCTTCTGTCGAACTAAAGGACATGACTCATTGGAATATATGTGGTCTTATACTTTGACTTTTACACTGCGAGGCTCCTGACTACAGTAGCCGTAATGCTCCGACAATCCATCAAGTGGTGCGGCTTCGTAGTTTAATAAAGTCGTACTAAAACACATAAAATCACCACATAAAATTGGTTTGAGGTCAGTAAGCACAACCAGAATTAATACATAAGGTGCACTGTTGATTATTGAGAAAATTAAAGGATTTTAAGTGCACCTTGTAGTCCGAAATAGACAGTATTCTGACTGTGAGCGGGGTCGCCTCTCCACAGATCTGACCTGTAACTTTGTCTGGTTTTGTTCTTCATGAAGATAGAAAGATTTAACACCCTAGTTTGAAATACTCCTGACAAAACAATAACATCTCCATGGAGTAAAGAAGCATTTGACGGAGCCTCCACTAATAAAGTTACACAAATTGCACCTTAAATTTCTTCTTGATATTATTTTGAAGTATCTGTATTTTATTTTGTTTACATTTTTGAGTAGTATACCGGTCTCTGCGCTTATAGGGCCATGCGAATGCAGTACGACATTCACAGTGGGTCTCCAGGTGGATTCTGTTCACACATGTATTGGATGGATAACATAAAAACAACATATTAGAGATGGCACCAAGTCCAATGTGAGATCTTCCTGCGAGGATTTGAAAATGACGCTTGTAGATGCCCTAGAAACAGGTGCGTTATATTTGATACAAGCCACAACAAATACTGGCACCGTACACTTAATATTGTATGTGAAAAAAAATTTTAAAAACCTGTTTATTATGCACATTTAACATTATTAAAGGTCCTATATTACACAAAATGTTGTTACCTCATCAAAAACAGGCCTAGAGTTTAGAGTTAGAGGAGAAACTATGAAGTAAGAAAGTTTTCAGAAATATTTGTGTGCATAGGATAGAAATCTGTGTATATTTGTCTGTAGTTGAGCATAAAATAAATATTCGTAAACTCTCGAATGAGTCCAGTCGTAGGTAAAATGTGTTGTGTGAATTTTATCCATCAGAATACAAAATTGAAAAGTTACGACGCCAAGAATTAAAATCACGAAATGAAAATGTACGATTACACTTTTCTTCGGTACGAATACGAATTCACAGACGCGACTCGACTGTCAAAAACACGGCATCACTTCACAGACAGATAAAACATCGATCGAGATGCCGGACTTTTGTACCACATATGGACTGAACCAGGTCTAAAACAGGACTGAACCAGGACTGGACCAGGACTGATCCCAGGACTGAACCAGGACTAAAACATGACTACATCAGGACTAAACTAGAACTGATCCCAGGACTGATCCCAGGACTGAACAAGGACTAAAACATGACTACATCAGGACTAAACTAGAACTGATCCCAGGACTAAACCAGGACTGAACAAGGACTAAACCAGGACTAAACCAGGACTGAACCAGGACTAAACCAGGGCTAAACCAGGACTGAACCAGGACTAAACCAGGGCTAAACCAGGACTGAACCAGGACTAAACCAGGGCTAAACCAGGACTAAACCAGGGCTAAACCAGGGCTAAACCAGGACTGAACCTGGACTGAACCAGGACTGAACCAAGACTAAACGAGGACTAAAACATGACTAAATCAGGAGTAAACCAGGAATGATCCCAGGACTGAACCAGGACTAAAACATGACTACATCAGGACTAAACTAGAACTGATCCCAGGACTGAACAAGGACTAAACCAGGACTAAACCAGGACTGAACCAGGACTAAACCAGGGCTAAACCAGGACTGAACCAGGACTAAACCATGGCTAAACCAGGACTGAACCAGGACTAAACCAGGACTAAACTAGGGCTAAACCAGGACTGAACCAGGACTAAACCAGGACTGAACCAGGACTAAACCAGGGCTAAACCAGGACTGAACCAGGACTGAACCAGGACTAAACCAGAACTGAACCAGGACTAAAACAGGACTGTACCAGGTCTAAACCAGGACTAAACTAGGACCAGACATATTTGAGAATCCAGGATTTCCCAAATATGCACAGATTTTTATCCTATGCACACGAATATTTCTGAAAATTTTCGTACTTCATAAGAAACACCTGTAACATGAGTAAAAGCTGTGAAAAGTTGATTTTGTAGAATATTTTGCATAATAGCGGCTTTGCTTCGACACAACGAATGTCCATCTCATTCAGAAAATAATTTCTAACTTTAAAATGCACTGTAATCTCTTATTGATTGAAGCAATACTCGTAATTAAACAGCATTGATTGAACAGCTCTTCTACCGGTAGATAAGTGCATATTGTTATTGATGTCTGTAATGACAACAGATTTCATACATGTGCGGACGACCACTGTAAAAACTTAATATTATGCACGAATGTTTATCACGTTTGCCAGCTGTGTACGAAACCCACACAGAATCCGCCTTGAGCTTATCAACGCGCGAGTAAAGGGTCAAAAATGTCAAATTCAGTTGTTTGTATTCGTTCCACTGCGTACGTTTTGAACATGTCCAGGAGCGAGAAAACTGAAATAAGCGCTGGTAAATGAATACAATAATCACTACAGGGTTAGCAGCGTTTACATAACGAGACCCTATGGAGTCATCGTATTTAGTTGCTTTCATCTTCTGTGTAACTTTTCTGGTGGAGAGACCAAGACCAGATCAAGTTACAGGTCAGATTTGTGGAGAGGCGACCCCACTCACAGTCATAATGCCTGTTTTTCTACATATTTTTGAGCCATAAAACCACTAGTAATTGTATACATGTAAGGTAAAGCTGTTTAATGTCACACTGTGGAACATTCCAGACATTAGGGGTGTGCAAAAATATTGAAATATCGATATATCGTATAGTTTAATGTGATGATACAGTATCAATATCGTGGGCTGCTTATTTAACCAAATTATTTTGTTACAGTGCTACAGTTTTGTTGCTTGTTCAGAGGAAGGAAACTCATTTATGTGACACATTTCACATTTTCACTGTTCTGATGATTAAAATGGGTGTGTTTTTCATTTTATCTTTCCACAAGAAGTGGTTTAACAGAAACTTTTACTATCACTAGCCAGGTTGGCGCCACCCAGTGCCTCTGATCAATTTCATTTCTCTCCAGCGACTACGTCAGGAATAAAAATACAGTAGACAGTTCGCAAAAACCCCGGAAGTGCGAATTCGGGCACCAGCCAATCGGCGAAGAGCCATACATTCAGTCTTGGCAGCGATTACCGAAATCGAGGATTTAAAGCCGGAACAAAGAGAATGTTTGGTGAATTTTATCAAGTCAAAAGACGTTATTGTCCTTCTTCCTATGGGATTTGGGAAAAGCTTAATATACCAGTTAGTCTCATCAGCGGTGCATTACAAACGTCACGACCAAATAGCAGCGATTGGTTAAATTAAAAATATTACCTGCCGACCGTCGAGCGAACGAATTCTAACACTGCAAGGTCAGACGGTTTCTACGAAGTGAAACCGTCTGATCAATCAGGCAACAGTCCAACTTGTTGATGCCTCACATTGGGCTCTTTCACTGTTTTGATGATTAAAATGTGTGTGTGTGTTTTTTTTTTATATTAACTTTGTACAAGAAGTGGTTTAACTAAGACTTTTAGTATCCCAGCCATGATTTTGCCTTTATTTTGAACCGTATCAAATCAATAAAAAAATATCATATCGAACCGAACATGCATTGTATAGAGATATGTATCGTATCATGGCCTATGTATCGATGTATGTATCATATCGGCAACTTCTTAATGATACCCAGCCCTAATATTCATAGAAACAAGCAGGTGACAGACCCCCGACCAGAAAGTTGTGTAGTGCACCTTTAACTTAGACTTGGACTTAGACAAACTTTATTGATCCAAAAAGGAAATTACTTGGACACAGTAGCTCACACATCACAATATAATATAATAACAAATAGCAACAATGTGAATGTAAACAATAAATAATAAAAAATAAGTAGCAGAAATAACAAGAGACTGGTTGAGAGCCTAATTGCAATGTAGTAGAAATTCAGGCTGTCAAAAATGAAAACCAGTCAATACTAAAACGTGTCCTGAAACTAGATAGTAGCTAGAACAAGTCTTTAAAAATGTGTGTATATTGAAAATTGAGCTAGAATTTTCAAATTTCAAACTTTATTTCAATACTAAGGAATAGACTTATACTATGAGGTCTTAAGAGGCCTGTGGGAGGCAGAGTACAGTATGTGTAAGGTTATGTGAAGGTTGCGTTCACATTACATCATATTCCAGACTCCCTGTAGCTCCTGTCCTCCACTGAGCTGGAGGACAGGCAACACTTCTAAGGTGGAATTTGCAGTTTCATTTATTTGATTAAAGTCTCTGTAATTCTTAGGCCTTACTGTGGTTACGATAATAAAATTTCAAACTTGATTTCAATACTGAATCTAATACCACGATGATAGTAAAAACACTCTTTCTTTAGACAGTAGAATGTGATTTTCAGCATTAAATCACAGAACCGTATTTTTCGGACTATAAAGCGCACCAGATTACAAGGCGCATGTAAAATTCTCTCGTCTATTTTCACACATTAGGTGCACTGGATTATAAGGCGCATTAAGACAAACAAACGGACGACACTTGATCCCTTAGCCCAGGAGTCCACGATCCACTGGCAGAAAAGTCTTGAAAAGGTCTCAAATTTCAGGTTCCTAAATTAAGGCCTTAAAATGTCTTACGTTATGTTGTTCAAGTCTTATTTTTTTCATAAAGATCTAAAATTTCATTAACCTTTTTGTTTTTTTTTTAATATATACTCAACAACAACGTGAAATAACTTAACATGAATGAACATCTAATTTGGAGTATGCGCAAATGATACTTTGGTTTGTGGCCCGGCGGCAATGAGTAAACATCAGTAGAGTCGAGGAAGACATTGGATGGATCATGGAGAAGTGTCGGTTTAATCCACAGCGGCTCTTAGATTCTAGATGCAGTAGTTAGTTGGTCATTATTAGAATTGGATCTGGTGTTTTTCGCCTGCATAATGGGTGCGTTGTTGGTCTTAATTTTCATTTAAGCAATTTAAAAAGGTCTTTAAAAAGCTCTTAAATTTGGGGTAGTCAAACCTGGGGATATCCTGTATGAATGTGAATGTGGGCCGATAATTAAATTTTGTTTTTTTATTGCCTACGAGGACGACTCAAATATACATTGAGTAATAATGTGTTTAATGCAGCTTTGCGCACATTTGTTTATGTTTTACAGAAACGAAACATAGAATCACATGGCTCATTTGCATAAACTATAAGCTCTGAAAAAAATACTAAAACATTTGGGCAGATTTTTGAGCGCCGTGTACCACATAAAATCGGTTCGAGGTCAGGAAACACAACCAGAATTAATACATAAGGCGCACCAGATTATAAGGCACACTGTCGATTTTTGAGTAAATTTAAGGATTTTAAGTGCGCCTTATAGTCTGATAAATACGGTACTTTCTATGTGCTTTTATACTTGTTCTGCTACAGTTCAAGATCATTCTAAAATATTCAGGAAAGCTTCATTTCTATCCCGCAAATTGGCCTATTTTAGTATCGATACCTGCGAAAAATTTGGATTTAGTTCCCATATTAGTTTTAGTGTCAATTAGACAACCCTAAGCTACTGTCATGTTGTGTTAAAGTCCAGTAAAAGAGTATTTTAATTATCGTCGTGGTGTCAAAATCTGTATTAGGATCAAACCTTTTCCTCAGTACTGAAATTGCTTTTTGTATAGTAAAAATAATCGTTTATTTCCCACACTTAATGACAGACAAGCAGCATTTTGTTTTCGGTTAAGCTACTTTCCTCTCCCAAATGAAGCGGCAGGTGGCTGTTTGTTTTCTGTAGTAAACACAGCTTTGCCTGGTACCTGCTGTTTAACATTTGAGGGGGATTAGATGGAACAAATATAGAGGCAGGTGGTCCCATGTCAAAGCTGATCTGGGATGCTAAGCAGGTTTAGGCCTGAACAGAGTTTTCCTCATTATTTATGAATGAAACATAAGACCGATTTATATTGAACACAAACACTTCCGAATTATGAATAA
Organism: Boleophthalmus pectinirostris; assembly: GCF_026225935.1. Lineage (NCBI taxonomy): Eukaryota > Metazoa > Chordata > Actinopteri > Gobiiformes > Gobiidae > Boleophthalmus > Boleophthalmus pectinirostris. The sequence continues at coordinate 30,279,744 of NW_026571047.1, forward strand.
GTGTGAATATTTCTGTAATCACTGGTTTGGTCTCGGCTCTTTAGACCCGAGATGACACATAATAATAATAATAATGCATTAGACTCGTGAAGCACTTTTCTAGACACTCAGACTCACTTAACTGTTATTATAAATTCACTTAATACCACTATTGTAAGCTACTTATTGTGTTATTGCAGCTGTCCTGGGGATTCAAGGTTGCCAATCTGTGACATCAGCTCTTCCAACCACCACCCACACGCACACACAACATTCACACTAGGCAATGTGGCTGAAGTGTCTTGCCTACAGACACATAAACACGTTTGTTAGTTTTCCCAGGAGTCTCCCATCCAAATGAAGAAGAACAATACATATGTACGTCATATGAAAGTCAAGTTCTAGTCAAAACAATAGAAGAGAGAACAACAGACTGTTAACGTCACATATGAACAGTTCTTCAGATAAACTATAACATAAACAACAGAACAGAACAAGTTTAACAAACTCTCCATCTCACTCCAAATCACTGAATCCATTCAATTCTTCATCCTCGGTGTCACTTCTGAGCAGCTCCACGACCTCCGGAGGTAAACAGAGCGCCGCTTCCTCTTCTGTGTCGCTGTCGTCAGACTCAGCATCAGTTCCAGTTAGAATTATTCGGGTCTTTCTGAATCCCGACAGGATGGTTTCTGTGTCTCTGAAGTCCAGACTTTGTCCATCCATCCAGTGACTTCAGGAAAGTTTCATGGTGCATCCTCCCAGTGTCACAAGTTTCTCTCTCACTCCAAACTTTCTCTCTGCTGCTCGATTATCGTTTTTGGCTGCAGATTTCTCTACTTGCAGTTTGTAATCTGCAACATCTGATTTTCTTTCTGGGGGCATTTGTGTTCAGTCTTCTCAGTGTCTTTATAAGTTTGTTTAAATGTTAAATTGTTCAGTGGTGCAGAAGTAACGGTGCGATCGACTGACATGATACAGACAGGACAGAGGCTCTTTCTGCAGGAGACATGTGCAGTAGAGCCAAGTGACAGTGGTACAGGAGGAACAGGAGCAGCAGATACTCACACACAAGACTAAGACCTCTCCACACTTCACTGTGAACATTTTAATATATAAGTCGCAGGAAACACTCAAACCATGAAAAAATGTGAGACTTCAGAAGTCAGAGCGTTGATAAGATGCAGGGAAGGATTTTATTTGAGTTTGTATATTTATAAGCTCTTGTACTGATTTAGTATTATGTCTTGTCCTGCTCCTTTTTTGTTAAAATGAAGCAAAATCTACATCAGCATCAGTGTACGAATTCAAACTGTCTTCTCAATAAATATATTTGAAACTAGATCAGGCTTTGAGAAGAAGGTTTGGCTGCATGAGTCGTCTCCATGAAAGATCAACACAGTGGCTTTTATCTTCTGCTGCACATGTACTACTTTTCTTTGAGTCACACTGACCTAATTTTGTCTCATTTATAACCAAAACTGTCATTTGAGCTCTGAATAGTGAACATGGGCTACTAGGATCGGGACAAGATGTTGTGAGAGAAATTGTCATAAGAAGAAGAAGAAGAGGCACAAGAGGCACACATGAGGAAAATGAGTTTTTGTCCTTCATGTTTTTACATTTGCCTTGGACAAAAAGGGGCTTACTTTGCTGAATACGTCCTCTGGAGAAGCTGCAATTCAAAAAAGTAGTGCTACAGTGACAGCAAAACTATATTATGATGATTCTGTCATTGTGAGCTTGCTTCAGAAAAATAAAAACCAACATGAGGCCAATTGTTGATGACTTCGTGAAATGGTCAGAGAGTCTTGGCTGCACCTAAATGTATCCAAAACGAAGGATATGATCATTGTCTTTCGAAAGCGACGTCACATATATAAAGTGACAGTCAGTTGAGTGTGTGGACTCTTATAAGTATCTTGGAACATTCATTGATTCAAAATTGAGTTTTGACAATAATTGCATGCTCTGTGTACCGTATTTTCCGCAAAATAGGGCACGCTCATAAGCCTCCAACCCCATCAAAAAACTACTGTGCACCCGGAATCCACACCACCCTATGGGCGAGTTTGAGCTGACATCATTGTTATTAAAAGCCCGCGTTGCATGCTGGGAAATATTTTGGTCGGAGGCAAGAAACACGGTAGCGGTCAAACACAGTGCGTAACCTCGTGTATTTATCCCTGATAATGATAAATTCCTGCTGCATTATCGGATGCACAAATAGAAGCACGGAAGAAGGAAAATGTCTTTTTCGTATTCTGAGTGAAAAGAACCGCTAACGGTGAATTAAACGACTTTCAAACGTAGAAGATCCTAACAAACCGTGGACTCAACGTTCAACAACACATTGAGACTCTTGGAGGTGTGGGAAATTAAGTGTTGGTCATGTTAATTTACTCAATATTATGGACTTTGGAATGACAACAGGGTGGAAAACACGTATGACTATCTATAGGTCTATATAACATGTTTTTTTCTGTACTTAGAGTGCCATAAAGAACATGTTTTTCTGGACTTTGAGATGCCACGAAGCAGAAAAACTGACATATGTGGACCCCGTGGCATGTTCCCACCCATGATAAGGTGCACTGGGTCAGCAGTATTGTTCATTTTCTTGCTGTATATGCTAAATCAACAAGTTAATGTTTTGTCAAGATGTAGTATAAAGCTACCCCTGATTTTGAGTTGGTCAGAGACGTCGTCCGGGGTGGCAGTTGTACTTGGTAATCAACTTGAATCTCTCTCAATGGAAATGCTGAAATAAAGTGGCCTGTTTTCTCGGATTCTCCATCTCCTGTGCTTCTTTTTAGGACACGCATTGAACCTTCCGAAAAACCCACAGAGGTTTTCATCTTTTCTGCTGTGAATGGCCCAGGAGTTTCCATCAAGTCATTGTGGATATCGCCGAAGTGAATATTTGTCCAGGTAGTTGGCAATTCTGACCAGAAATTTGGTTTGGTCCACCTTTTGTCGGGGTTGAAAAGGGTGATTTGTCGTCCGTCGATGCTTATGACCAATTTCTGGTCAAATGGTCTTGGGTCCTCTGCCGTTAGAGTGGATAAATAACCGGGATCAATACCCTTTACGTGCTTTCTCACTCTGTCCGTCATGTTGAATTAGTGTTTCTTGCTGCCGACCAAAATAATTCCCAGCATGCAACGCGCGCTTTTGTCAACAATGAAACTCGCCTATACACAAATCCACTTGTGTCCCAGCACGACTTCAGTAAACTACAAAGCCGCACCACGGAGCAGACAGCGACCGCACAGCGAAAAACACCCACAGACACACTCATCACTCCACGCCGACGAGGAACGGAACGGAGGAACGAACCGAAAAAAGCGAGTGCAATGTGCCACTTCTAGACACGACTGAACAACTGAGTCACTGCGAACACGCCGACAATCCAGACAGCACCTCCCTACACGCCACAACTGAACAAAGCCCAGAGTCACCGTGAACGAACAAACAAACAAAACCACTCACCCATCACACTGTTGTGATTCCTTTATAGTCCGGTGCAGTTTATTTGTGAAAAAAGTTTGAAAATAGACCATTTAATGACACTGCATCATATAATCCAGAGCGCCAAATAGTGCGGAAAATCTGGTAAAAGAAGCCACCAGAGGAAATTGTCCTTTTACCATGTACTACTGACACTGTTCTATAAAATGTTTAGAGAATCAGTTTTAATTTTTTCACTGGTCTCATGGTTTGGCAGCGAAAATGGGCGAGTGAGGTGATTGTCCGTCCTCAGAGCCGCCTGGACTCTCTGTACTCAAGACACTTACAGGCAATGTCCCAGATTATTTTAAAAAGACGTGCAGCATTTACTAAACTCAAGAGTCTCAGCTGCTTCCCTTTGGTCAGAGGCTTTTAGAACCAAGATCTAGAATGAATCGTTTTAAAAGGAGTTTTGTTCCAGCTGCTGTCGTACTTATGAATAAATTGTAATCTATTTATCTATTAATTTTAGTACGTTGTCTTGGAAAAATTGTGTGTTTTTTATATACTTAATATTTATTGGGTTTTTAGCCAAGCGTGATGGATGAATTTAACTAATTGTTTATGGAACAAACCTACTCTGCACTGGAGCACTTCAACACTTTATTCTGTAATAGTGTTTTTATCCGTGTTTATTGTGCATAATGTGGATGAATGAAATGTGAAATGTGGAACCAGCCGCTCAAATCTGCAAAACGAATTTATCTACGGGTACGAATAAATCAACCTGACCTATTAAATAAAGCAAAAACAGTGAAATGGCACAATTTATTTATTAAAAATTGTATCAAAATCTCATTTTATCTCAATCTCGTGGACCAAATCTAGTGACATGTCTCATCTAGAAATTGTGTCATGCGTTCATGCACGTCCAATAAAAGCTGTGAATTGGGTCCAAAGGCAAAAATTGACATGTCAAACAAGTGTGAAAAATGGCTTGACCCGAAATGTCACATTGTGGTGTCATTAAAATAAAAATTTGGAAGCTTCAAAGAACGCCAGTGTGAATCTCTTTTTTCTTTGGCACAATTTTATTAAAGAAGGAAACAGAGCTGCTGCACGTGAACTCGGCATCAGTGAGTCGATGTTGAGACGTTGGCGACGGCAGCGTGACGAACTGACTCGACGCAAAAAGACGACAAAAGCTTCAGAGGGGATAAAAGCAGACGGCTCGAACTTGAAAACGTTCTTAGAGACGTGGACACCTGCGGTTTATATTCAGTTGCAGCCTACAGATGTACAGGTTTAAAATTTAGTTGATGCAGCTTCTATTCAGGCACGTTCAATAGTCCGGAAAATCTCTTTTTGCCTCGTTCTCGTGGACCAAATCTTGTTACGTTTCGTCTTGTAGAAACTGTGTCTCACCCCATCCCCATCGGTCACAATATCAACTTTATTTCAATACACTTCAGTCCAAACTCCCATCTCCCATGTTCTTAATTATATTTGTTAACCTGTATTTCTCTTCCAGGTGGAGAAGACTTTGGGGATTGAAGCCGCGCGCTCCACCATCATCAATGAGATCCAGTACACGATGGTGAATCACGGGATGAGCATCGACCGCAGACACGTGATGCTGCTCGCCGACCTCATGTCCTACAAGGTACAATATACAAAACGTGGCTAGTGGGGTAAAGTGTATTTACCTTGTTGACGTGTTTCGGCTGCTGCATCTTCAGAACTGTCCCCGGTGTTGGTGGTGACGTGTCGTATATCAGCTGTTGTTACTTCCTGTAGCGTGGTCAGCCTGACGGACCTGCAGGTCGCTCAGACTGACCACGCCTCCCGTCGCCCGGTGTCTCTGGAGGAGGGTGTCCCAGGTGTGTGAAAGGAGGAACGCTCCGTCGTCACGGTTAATGCTGTCCGTGCCTCGTTTCCTGATTTCAATGGCCTCCTTGATCCAGCGTTGATCCTTGATCCATTGAAATCAGGAAACGAGGCACGGACAGCATTAACACCTGGAACACCCTTCTCCAGAGACACCGGGCGACGGGAGGCGTGGTCAGTCTGAGCGACCTGCAGGTCCATCAGGTCTGACCACGCCTACAGGAAGAAACAACATCTGATATACGACACGTCACCACCAACACCGGGGACACTTCTGAAGATGCAGCAGCCGAAACATGTCAACAAGGTAAACACACTTTACTGCAATGTCTTTAAAAAGAACCTAAGAAGTTAAAGTATATAAGAAGACAAAATGAACATCATTGGCTTGAAATATGTGCATGTTTAACACATTAGAATGAGCCATCAGTCCTTTATTCATGCTAAGATCCTTAAAGCCACACACTAAATATTAAATATTAGCTCTATCAAGGTAGATTCTTGTTGTGGCAAAAATTATATATCTCTTGAAGATAAATAATGAATCCATTTGCGAAGCCCGATGAGTTTTTGGAATATAGACCAAGGTTTATTCTTGTTACAGCAGATATGGACAGGGCCTAGGCCTGTTTCGGCCAAAGCCCAACAGCCTCTCACCCCTGTCTCCTCCCGTCTCTTCCCATCTCCCTCTCCAGAGCATTTGAGCTCTGAGTATTTATACAGAAATACAAGATACATACATATCAAAGCAGAGTGACTTTGGTTTCAGAGGGTGGTACTAAAATAACATACAGTTGAGGACAACAAAAGGCTTCCTGAAGGCGGAGACAGTTGTGCCTGATGAACCTTTACACATGTTAATGACTGGTCTGGGTTTCAGGTAGAAATCACATTCATTTACACAAAGATAGATTGAAAGAAATCTTTTCACAATCTAAATTTCTATCACATTCTCAAAAAACTTGCAATAAAAAGTAAATTTTTCATTGATGCAAGGTAATTTGGGCCAGTTCTCCTGGAAGCCTGAGGGCCAAGAAAAAATTGTCTTAGGGCCGCATTTGGCCCACGGGCCATAGTTTGGACATGCCTGGTCTATATTAAGCAAAATTGACTCCAAGTAATTTCCCTTGTGGATCAATAAAGTTTGTCTAAGTCTAAGTCCGTATTTGAATAGTCCTAAAATCACTACTCCAGTATTATCTCGTATCTCGTAGCTGATACAGAATCCCTCACCTCTTCATGTGTAATTGAAGTAAACCACAGAATCTTTGTCGTTTGTGCAGGGGGAGATTTTGGGCATCACCAGATTCGGTTTGGCCAAAATGAAGGAGAGCGTGCTCATGCTGGCGTCCTTTGAGAAAACCGCGGATCACCTTTTCGACGCCGCCTACTTCGGCCAAAAGGACTCAGTCTGTGGTAAATACACTTTTACTTTCTCATTATTATCACTGTTTCTGTAATCATGTATCAAATGGAATAAATTAAATGCTCTCTACTTGATTTTTACAGTCTTAAAACATGAAAAACAGAACTGGTTCATTTAAAACAGTTTGCAGTGGTCCAAAGTTATTCCTCACTTACCTTGTGCATTCAGAGCCTTCGATTTATTCACCGTGATGAGTTTTTAAGTGTTTCCCAAACATTTTTTCTGGTGACCCATATTTTAAAAGTCACAAACCTTCGTGACCCAAGTCAATAGACATTTATTCATAAATAAAAAAAATAAATTTGTGACCATTGTTGAACATTAATGAGGATATTTTATTGTTGACTGAGTGATCGTGTCTCTCTGAACAATTAGTTTTACTCAAGTTTTAAACAATGAAAAACAGTGATCATTGTTTCCCACAGAAAACTGGTTTGTGCTGCCGAAAAAGTGAGGAGTGGAGATTTAAAAAAAAAATTCTTGCGACCCACCTGAGGTCTTCCTAGTCTTTGGGGAAATAATGGTTTTTCGCAACTTTTCAGAGGCCAAAGCAACAACTGCGCACTTGCTGCATTCCAGACTGGTTGGAATGTTTGTTTGTTTTTATTTGGTCAATTTTTTACTTATTACAGTCTACAAACATTATATTCAGTCTGATGCCCGTAAAATTCAATATGTGGAACAATCAAAACAAATAGTAAGTCATAAGTCAGGGGTGGGAAAACTTTTTGACTCATGGGCCACAAAGGATTCTAAAATTTGACGGAAGGGCCGGACCAGGAGAAGATGGATGGAGTGTTTTGGTAATCCACCTCATAAGAGAAAAAAATAACATGAGATACGTAGAAATTGAAATATCCCACAACTGAAAGTCATTACAAAAACATTATAACAAAATATGTGTCCCACGGTATTAACTATTTATTGAATTAACTTTTAAAACACTGAAAATTATCATTATTATTATTATTATTCAATTCTGGAGGGCCATATTAAAAAGATTAAAGGGCCACATATGTACGTAGTTTGCCCACCTGTCATAAGTGATTGACCAGGTGTAGGCAGAAGCTAAAGCTTACTGGGCCGATCCTCACCTCCAACTACAGCACGTTAATAGACATTCACCTACAAAATTAATACGACCTTAATACAACATTTTACGACGTCATAATAATTTAAAAAATCAACAGTTATTCTAATTAGAACAAAATTCTCTTTACTGTTGTTATTCTTTCAAATATTTATCCATTACTTTTCTCTTAAAAGTTATTTTGAATAACTCATTGTGGCAACTGTTCCATAATTTAACTTCTTTGCTTGATAAACAGTGTTCCTCATGTGTCCTTAGGGATGGGCATGATTAATCGATTAATCGATAATTGATCATTAAGAATTTCATCGATTACGTTAATTTAAATTGACAAACCGAATGCAGGTTGCTGTGCGTAGCGTTGAGTGACCAAACAGGTGTGTACATGTGTCTCTGCATCAGAAGGAGCGAGACACAAACAGTGGGTCAGTCTGTAACGAACCGAAGCACAAATGTGTATTTAACGATGATTTGTACAAGAAATTCCACGCTTTCCATTGCGTTCGGGACAAGTGTGAGTCCATGTGCACAGTGAACAAAGCAGCACATATGTTTCAGTGTCCAGTGGGAAAAAGTTTTACCAGGTGAGAGTCGCTCAATGTCGATGACGAGTCCCCACCTCCCTCCCCCCGTACGGTGTCCTGGTTTTGACAAACGCAAATATGTTCACACTAACCTGTATTCACCTGAGTCATGTCTTTTAATCCGACAGAAACTGACTGCATCAGCGACACAAGAGCTGTAGTTTTATCTTCGTTGAGTTTATGCAAATTAGTGATGCGGTTTTAAGTTTTGTTTCTGTGAGAGTTGAACAAAACTGAATTAAACACATTATAATGTCAAACGGGCTGATGTGGCTCTAGAGTCGTTACGGTTTATATGTCGTAAAGTTGAATTTATTTATGCAGATTAGTAGTGCAGATAGTAATAATACTGATAATCATTTTAATATAAAAACGTTAATGATTAATCGATAATCGATCGTTAATTCTTCCGACGATCGATTAAGAAAATTTCATCGAATGCCCATCCCTATGTGTCCTGTTGAACATACATGTACACCTTAGATTAAATTTACTATAAAACGCTTAAAACTCTTCACAATTTATCTGTCCTGCATCTTCGTTTTAGACTTTTAGATCAATTTGTTGCCTGACCAGCCGTTCCGTCTACATTCTGTTTGAATCCAGAAGGTTTTGAATCGGACCAAAGAGCGTGAAAAACCAAAAATTTTACACGATCCAACCACAGCTGCTATTTTATATAATGTGTTTCTCAAATGCGGAAAACATCTCCTCTCCAAAACTCTTGGAACATTCAGAACAAATTATATATAACTTCTTTTACATGGAATAAGAAAAGTTTGGGGCTTTGACTGTTGATTCTGTAAAAATCCACGCTGTTTCTGAATCCTTTAGGTTGTTTTTTTATTCTTTTTTTACTTGTAAGCAGGAATGTTTATTTTAGATGTGAACGGAGCACGCGTCTCTCTGATTTGTTAATCCGCTTGTCAAAAACGCCTTCTGAAATCAGCTCAAGATCCAATTATCTTTGTAGTTTTGTCAAATCTTGTGGTTTTGGACAAATAAACACAATCTCTGTATCATTCGTTCATTCGTTTTTCAATATAAAACCAAAAATAAGAAAATGAAAAAAACAACTGTGTTCTTCATTATTTGTCTCCAAAACCAAAATGAAAAAACAGATAACGATTTGTTTTTTCAGTTTATGATTTTGTGTTTAAATGAAAAATGGAAAAAACGGATAACAACCATTTCCCATTTCCGTGACTTAAACTGCGATGTTGGACTTTTGCACCGCATACGGACTGAACCAGGACTGATCCAGGTCCGGGACCAGACCGGTACAAGACCAGGACCAGACCGGAGGCTCAGAGCCCACGGCAGGGTCGGAGCTCGAAGCTGAGGCTCGGACCCCACGAAGGATCGGAGTCGAAGCTCGGAGTCGAAGCTCGGAGTCGAAGCTCGGAGTCGAAGCTCGGAGTCGAAGCTCGGAGTCGAAGCTCGGAAGCTCGGAGTCAAAGCTCGGAGTCAAAGCTCGGAGTCAAAGCTCGGAGTCGAAGCTCGGAGTCAAAGCTCGGAGTCAAAGCTCGGAGTCAAAGCTCGGAGTCTGCTCTGGTTCCGGTCTGGTCCCGGACCTGGATCAGTCCTGGTTCAGTCCGTCATCGCAGTCACGGAAGTCACGTAAATGGGAAACGGCCGTTATCCGTTTTTTCCATTTTTCATTTAAACACAAAATCGAAAACTGAAAAAACTAATTGTTATCTGTTTTGTCATTTTGGTTTTGGAGACAGATAATGAAGAAAAGAGTTTTTTTTTTTTTTCGTTTTGTTATTTTTGCTTTTATATTGAAAAACAAATGAACAAATAATACACGGATTAAACACATTTGTAGTTTTTTGCATTTGTCATTTGATCCACGCACTTGGTATTCACAGCTTTTGCACTTCTTCTAGTCTTATTTTAGTTCCAATTTAGTGTATGCAGTTTTGTAGAAGTGAATACAGCCTTAAACTAGAGCCAAAAATGTTGTACATGTGTAAGACGACAAGGAACTTTTCGTTTTCCAATATTGTACCATTAAGTTTTAATTTTTAGAATCTGTCCGGGACATTCTGTGATTCATGAACTGACAGAAATGTGCCCAATTTGTTGCTGAAATATTTTTATTACAATGAAACCGATGCTTTTTCTGACATTTTTATATCTCGGAACACCTGTATAAAGAAGCCACACACAGGGCCATACTCCAGTGTTCCCCCCTAAGGCCAAGCTGATTGTTGAAAGGGCATCAGGTGTAAATTATTTAGTTGTTTACTGTCTTTTAAAGGTTTTATATTATGCAAAATTTACTCTTGAGCTTTAAGACATGTTATAATGTTGTTGTCTCATCAAAAACAAACCTGGAGTTGTGTTTTGTTTCATTCGCACATGTTTGAGGTACATTTGATTATATCCACATTTCCAAAGTTCTGAATGCTCTGTTCCACCTTGTGATGTCATGAAGCGGTAGTTTTGAAGTTAACAGCTACGTTTTACCTTTTGTTCAGTAGAGATTTGCAATTCCAGGCCTGAAATTATCCAAATGAATCTAGTGTAGGTGTATTTAGTTTAAAAACTTCAGTTTGAGAAGAGCTCCACACTCATATGATCAAATAGAAATGATAAAGCTAAAGATAAAGTTTATTTTGGGATATTTTTTTAAATATAAATAAGTATATATATATATTTTTTAGAACAGCTGGATATATAATTTATTTTGGATACATTGATGTTGTTGTATACCTTATTTCATCTTCAAAGTATATTTTATGTTTTATACATTGCAAAACTGCTTTAAGGTATTATTTTCAATTTGAACGTTTTGCGTAAATTGTCAATAACAAAATGTTGTTGTTTTTGTTTGTTTGTTTTTTTGAGAGAGAGGGGAATACTGAATCATCGTGTAACTAAAAAAATTGTCCTTTGAATAATCGTGATTTTAACATTTACCAAAATAATCGTGATAATGATTTTTTCCATTATCAAGCAGCTCTAGCTCCAGCTCTGTTTGTGATGAAGAAACAACATTATAACACAGATCATAAAATAACGTAATAGTAAATTTAAAAAAAAAAGATTTTATCTCTTTAAAATCCATGCCAAACATACCCTAATACCTGCAGGTCTCTATTAAAACTGTCTGTTGTATGTCGCCCTTTTAAGCTGAAGCTGTGCATAAAAAATAAGTTTATTGTTGAAAGAGGTGAATGAAAGTGTGACACGTGTTCGAGGACTGTAGACGTGTGGAAGTGTCATGTGCTCTCTGTTCATTATAAATGGCACTTACAGGAGCTGGAGGTGGAACATTACATTTCATTTAAACCTACAGACACCGAAGGACGTTTTGTACTGAACACAGAGAAACACTGGAAGAAGCGTTTCTGTCTATTGCTGGGGGTGTTCTGCCTGTATGTGTATGATGAAGATTGTGCTATTTAAATCCATTTTGTATTTTTTTCTTGGGCTTTCAGACATTTTCAGAAGCCTGTGATCAATACAAGCGTCATGAGCATAAAAGCAGAAGAAGAAACTCTATTTGTCAACTGGACAAAGGTTTATTTTGGTCGAATACGTTTCTAAGTTCATCCAAGCTGCTTCTTCAGTTCTGGTCAGACTCTGGTGGACACTTCCTTATATCTGTCTGCAGGAGGAGCTAACTACACTGAAACTACACTGAAACTACTCTGAAACTAACACTCCTACCTGTTTACAGTTTCTGGGCTTATTGAACTGTGAGTCTGCATCAAAAAACATGTAAAAGTAGGATTATGAGTTAAATTTTTTATTAAATATATGAGTTCAGAACGAAAAAACAAGAGTAAAAAATATAAAAGAAAAAAAAATTTAAAGTAGAATATTACTTTCCTTCTGCAGTTTGACTCATTGGACCAATCACAGGGCAGTTTTGTGGTTTAGTTTTAGTTTAGCTCAAACCAGTGACATATTTTATCATATTTGAACAGTACTGTATTGTTCGGACTATAAGTTGCTCCAGAGTATAAGTCGCACCCGCCAAAAAATATGTAATGAAGAAGAAAAAAACATATATAAGTCACACTTTTTGGGGTAAATTTATTTTATAAAACCAGAGACCAGGAACCGACATTTCCTTTTGAAAATCAAGTTGTAGTAAAAACAATAGAAGAGAGAACAACAGACTGTTAACGTCACATATGAACAGTTCTTCAGATAAACTATAACATAAACAACAGAACAGAACAAGTTTAACAAACTCTCCATCTCACTCCAAATCACTAAATCCATTCAATTCTTCATCCTCTGTGTCACTTCTGAACAACTCGGCCTCAACCTCTGGAGGTACTGTATTTTAGGGGCTATTAGTCGCTCTGGGTTATCAAGACGCACTGTCATTAAATGGTCTATTTTCTAACTTTTTTCACAAATAAACCGCACTGGACTTTAAAGGAAACACAACAGTGTGATGGGTGAGTGGTTTTGTTTGTTTGTTCGTTCACGGTGACTCTGGGCTTTGTTCAGTTGTGGCGTGTAGGGAGGTGCTGTCTGGGACCAACGGATTGTCGGCGTGTTCGCAGTGACTCAGTTGTTCAGTCGTGTCTAGAAGCGGCACATTGCACTCGCTTTTTCGGTTCGTTCCTCCGTTCCGTTCCTCGTCGGCGTGGAGTGATGAGTGTGTCTGTGGGTGTGTTTCGCTGTGCGGTCGCTGTCTGCTCCGTGTGTGTTTGCGTGTTCTGCGGCTTTGTAGTTTACTGAAGTCGTGCTGGGACACCCGAGTGGATTCATGTATAGGGCGCTCTGGCTTGCGGAGAGCGCGGCCGTTTTTTGATGGGGTTAGAGGCTTAAAAGCGCGACTAATAGCCCAGAAAATATGGTAAACAGAGCGCCGCTTCCTCTTCTGTGTCGCTGTCGTCAGACTCAGCATCAGTTCCAGTTAGAATTGTCCGTCCATCCAGTGACTTCAGGAAAGTTTCATGGTTCATCCTCCCGGTGTCACAAGTTTCCCTCTCACTCCAAACTTTCTTTCTGCTGCTCGATTATCGTTTTCAGCTGCAGATTTCGTCACTTGCAGTTTGTAATCTGCAAAATCTGATTTTCTTTTTGGGGGAATTTCTGTTCAGTCTCCTCAGTGTCTTTATAAGTTTGTTTCAATCTGTAGTAGAAGTAGAAGTAACGGTGCGATCGACTGACATGATACAGACAGGACAGAGGCTCTTTCTGCAGGAGACATGTGCAGTAGAGCCAAGTGACAGTGGTACAGGAGGAACAGGAGCAGCAGATACTCACACACAAGACTAGAACCTCTCCACACTTCATTGTCAACATTTTAATATATAAGTCGCAGGAAACACACAAACCATGAAAAAAGTGCAATTTATAGTCCGAAAAATACGGTAATATGGACAATTTTGTTTTTGAAAATATATTAGAGGAAGCGGATGAGTGCGTATATGAATGGGCTTGACGTCTGTGCTTTTCTCTGGTCTATATTGGGCGAAGTTTGATCTCTCAGCTCTCCCCGCTCCACTGACACTTCAGCCAATTATCTTCAAATATTCGTCTGAAAACCGTCAAGTAAAGGAGCGAAATGTTCAGACACATCCTGCATTGATTACGTGTGCAGCTCCACTCACAAAATCGAAACTCAAATCAATCCGGCATCTGACGAGTTATAACACTCCCTTTTACTAAAAAAAAACAAAAAAAACACCAGACTATTATTAGCAAAGGTATAGATCCAGTAAAAGGTAAAGTAGTTTCTCTCCATTCTTTAAAGCTGCACTGTTTTTGATTTTGTGCTTAAATGAAGAATGGAAAAAACGGATAATGGCCGTTTCCTGTTTACGTGATTTCGTGACTGCGATGCCGAAATTTTGCACCACATATGGACTGAACCAGGCCTGGGACCAGACCGGGACCAGAGCGAGACTGAGACCAGACCAAGACCAGACCGGGACCAGACCGGGACCAGAGCGAGACTGAGACCAGACCAAGACCAGACCGGGACCAGACTGAGACTGAGACCAGACCAAGACCAGACCGGGACCAGACTGAGACTGAGATCAGAACTGAGACTGGGACCAAACCGAGACTGAGACAGACACCAGGCCGGGACCAGACTGAGACTGAGACCAGACCAAGACCAGACCGGGACCAGAGCGAGACTGAGACCAGACCAGACCAGACCAGACCGACTGAGACTGAGACAGACAAGACCAAGACCAGACCAGACCGGGACCAGACTGAGACAGAGACAGACTGAGACAGACCAAGACCAGACCGGGACCAGACTGAGACTGAGATCAGAACTGAGACTGGGACCAAACCGAGACTGAGACAGAGACCAGGCTGGGACAGACTGAGACTGAGACCAGACCAGACCAGGAGCGAGAGTGAGACGACAGACTGACCAGAGACCGGGAGAGACCAGGGACCTGAGACTGAGAGACTGAGACTGACAGACTGAGACAGAGACCAGACTGAGACTGAGATCAGACTGAGACAGACCGAGACTGAGACGAGACCAGATCAGAACTGAGACTGGCCAGACGAGACTGAGACGAGACTGACTGAGACTGGGACCAGACCAAGACTGAGACAGACACCAGGCCGGGACAGACTGAGACTGAGATCAGAACTGAGACTGGAGACCGAGACTGAGACAGAGACCAGGCCGGGATCAGAACTGAGACCGGGACCAGAGCGGGACTGAGACAGAGACCAGGTCGGGACCAGACTGGGACCAGACTGAGACCAGACCGGAGGCTCAGAGCCCACGAGAGGGCCGGGGCTCGAAGCTGAGGCTGGAACCCTGCGGAGGTTTGGAGTCAAAGCTCGGAGTTTGCTCCGGTCCCGCTCCGGTCCCGCTCTGGTCCCAGCCTGGTCTTGGTCTCAGTTCCGCTCTGGCCCCGGTCTCAGTTCTGATCTCAGTCTCGGTCTGGTCCCAGCCTGGTCCCGGTTTCAGTCCCGCTCTGGTCCTGGACCTGGATCAGTCCTGGTTCAGTCCGTATGTGGTGCAAAATTTCGGCATCGCAGTCACGAAATCACGTAAACGGGAAACGGTTGTTATCCGTTTTTTCCATTCTTCATTTAAACACAAAATCGAAAACTGAAAAATTGATTCTTTATCTGTTTTTTCATTTTGGTTTTGGAGACAAATAATGAAGAAAACAGTTGTTTTTTCGTCTTCTTACTTTTGGTTTTATATTGAAAAACAAATGATACACAGATTCTAGAAAACAGGTATTTCTTCCTAAATACACTTTGTTCTTGGACAAACGCTTCAGTCTCACTCACATATTTTCCTCTCTTCCTTCAGTTTTTCAGAACATAACAGAGTGTGCCCTCCTCGTTAAATTAAGTGTGTTTAATTAAAACTGTCAGAGCCCAGACATCTGCTCTGTGTCCGCGGAGAAAACAGTGATACTCAGGATTAAAAACACTCATTTATTAAATCCTCTTTTTGTTTTCACGTGTATTATTTTTTCTTAAATGTCACTTTCTCAGAGGTGATACCAGAACAGAAACTGTATTCTGAAGTTTAAATGTTCATTTTAAAAGGCCCATGTTATACTGTTTTCTGATCTGTTCTAATGTTTCTTCATCATAAACAGACCTGGAGTTGTGTTTTGTTTCATTCTCACATATTTCACACACAAATCTTGCGTATTTAAGCTGAGTTCATCTCTCAAACACAAAACACTGTTCCACCTTGTGATGTCATGTGGTAGAAGCATTCCACTGTGTTTTTAAACTCCACACACCTTCCCTAGAATCATTTGGATGATTTTAGCCCTGCCAAACTCTACTGAACTAAAAGTTAAAAGGAGCTGTTAACTTGAAAACTACCGCTTCATGACATCACAAGGTGGAACAGAGCATTTTGAGGTTTGGCGATATAGACAGACTAATATGAAACAAAACACAGGGTTCCCACGGTCATGGAAATCCTGGTAAAGTCTTGAAATTGAAAATGTAATTTTCCAGGCCTGGAAAAGTCATGGAATTTTAGTATCTCTTTCATGCAACTACGGCGTTCTGTGTGTTTCACACTGTGTTTTTAAAGGTGCAGTTGACTAGCATTTCAATATAAAAATCTAAAATATAGTAAAAAAGTTTTAATAGTAATAAATAATCCCAGTAAATAATCACTTCTCTGGGTCCCTGAAGTGTGAGAAAACATTTAAAGGGTCATCAAGACAGAAAGTGTTGGGAACTACTGACCAATATCACCACAAATTTGACCATTGGTTGTTTTTTAATTTATTTTACTTTATTGTATTTTTTTATATATTTTTATATTTTTATATTTTTTTTTTATATATATTTTGTTTTATTTTGTGTGTGTTTTTATTTATTTATTTTATTTTTAATTTTATTTAATTTTATTTATATTTTTTGCACAATTATCTAACTTGTCTGTATTTCTCTTTTGTCCCAGGCGTCTCTGAATGCATCATCATGGGCATCCCAATGAACATCGGCACCGGACTGTTCAAACTCCTGCACAAAGCCGACAAGAACTCGTCTCCTCCACAGCGCCCCCTTCTGTTCGACAGCCCAGACTTCCACGTGTCTCTGCTCACGTAGCAGCTGCCAGCCTCACTGTACAGACTGAAAAAACTCACCGAAACAAAATATGAAAAACATGAATATCTACATCGGCCAAATGACTTGAAATCAGTATAAAAGAGTAAAGAATTTATTAATTTTTTGTTTAAATTCATTTGTATTAATAATTTTATTATTTGACAGCACTATTAAAACAATGAGAGCACTGCAAAAAAAGTAAAAACAAATTGCCCATTTAATATTAAAGCAATAGGATGTAACTCTGCCCTAAAATATACAAAAATAAGAGCATGTTTTTTCATTATGTGTTACAAATCTGACTCTTATTTGGTCTCAGGGAAGGCTACATATGAGAGGTTGTTTCTGTGGAAATTTAGTTTTTTTGGCAATCTATTGCCACTATTTCAATGGAGAATATTCCAAAGTGTGGTTTTAATTTTCTATTTCCATGGAGACGTGCTGGTGACAGGTGCCACCTCCAGAAAGTTACATACTATGTCTTTAATTTTGAATTAATCTATAATTCATTTACAAACTTAATCTTACTTTTTATTTCAACTTCATTTATTCAACATTCATTTATTTTCATCAAATTTATCTTCCAAAATTAGCACTTACAAAACCTTTATCTAATTAGAAGAACATTTATTTTGATTTAAATCATATTAAAACAGGACCAAATTAACCATCATAATTGTGCATACCTACTAGTATCAACTCAATTTTGATACTAAGGGATGGACATGATTCTGATTCCGATACCACCGTGATAAAAAATACTTTCTTGTCTTTAGACAATAGAATGTGTTTTTCAACATTAAATCGATGTACTTTCTTTTATATTACCGAGGCCACGTTTACACAATGTTTTTAATTCCGAATGAAATAGTTTGGAATTAAAATATTACATGTTTACATGGACATAATAATTCTGAAATGAAGTTTACATGGAAAACATGTTAAATCGTCTTTATTTAATTCTGCTCAGCATATTTTCGTCGACCAGAAGAAAACACACACTTCAGCTGCTACTGGCTTTTCTATCATCTCAGTTTGTCGTTACGCCACCGACACAAACACGATCCAAACTTTTTTCGGCTGTCGTTCCGATGATAATTGCGCAGCAGCTGGAGAATTGTCTCATCACGCTTTACGTCTGTCGGCTGAGGGGGAGAAGGAGGAAGAAGACAAACTGAGTGTGAGGCTGTTCTACCTCAGTCCACTCCCGCATCCCGCTCACAAATCCAAAATACAATGAAAGTCCGATGCCAGGACTGGTGGAGCCGGATCGTCGGGATCGCGTCAGAATGGCGACACAACGAGCACGCGCTGAACGACCGGGATTATTTTTAAGAAGAATAAATGTTTACTTGGCAGATTCTTCATTCTGACTTCGCAGCATTAGGGATTCGTTCGCTCGACAGTAGGCGGGTAATTTTTTTTAATTTAACCAATCGCCGCTATTTCGTTGTGATGTGTCGTAATGCGCCAAATCCCGTAGGAAGAAGGACAATAACGTCTTTCCCCTCGATAAAATTCACCGAACATTCTCTTTGTTCCGGCTTTAAATCCTCGATCTCGGGAATCGCACCACCAATCGCAACACAGTATATATGACTCTCCGCTGATTGGCTGGTGCCCGAACTCGCATTTCCGAGATTTTTGCGAACCTTCTAGTGTATCCAGATTCCTGACCTAGTCGCTGGAGAGAAATGAAATTGAGCAGAGGCACTAAGTTTACATGATCGAATCAATCGGAATAAATTAATTCGGCTTTAAAATCGGCATAAACCACCCACTAACTTCTAAAATAAGTTTAATTCCGAATCATCATTTTCATTAGGAATTAAGTGTTTACATGGTCTTTTTAAAGCGGAATTCATTTGTATTCGGAATTAAAATTCTCAAGTAAACATGGCAAGTGTAGTTTTATATCTGTGTAATCCCGACAGTATCGATACCTGCTCTAATTTTAGTTTTAGTATTGATTAGCATCTGATTTTTGACATTTTTGACGACCCTAATACATAAATTATAAGTAAATAAACTGAACTAAAACCACTCAGAATGACAGATTTCAAGTCACAACATGCAGATATCTTGTTTTTGCAATGGATTTAATTTGAATTGGAAAACGCCAGCGTCTAACAGACTGTAATAATCACTTCTAACAGTTTAATTACCCACAAGGCTTTTCACCGCTTCGTTTAGGCTCCATTAGGGTTCCCTGATAAAAGATTATGTCCGTACAAAAGCTCTGTTTGAATTCAGGCGGAAATTATTAGCGTAAAATAACGACGTCGGCCTTGTTTAATTGTTTCGTTTTGCATTTTCGGATTCGCCTTTGACCTGTGAAAAAAATGACTCCTTCAGACATTTGCGGGAGACGTGTGTTTATTTTGTTTTTGTGTATTTAATGTAATAAATTCTGAATTAAAAGAGTTATGTTTGTGTATATAATGTCATATAATCTGTGTAGTTAAAGATGCACTTTGTAACTTTTCTGGTGTCATCTGTCGTTTCCATGGAGATGCATCGCTTTGCCTGGAATGTTCTACAGTACAGCATTAAACTTGTATGAGCAGAAGAACACTTTACAAGTCAGATCTGTGGAGAGGCAAGCCCGCTCACAGTAAGAATGTATGTTTTTATGGCTAAAATGATAAATATAATACTGAATACATGCAAGATCGCAAAGTTTAATGCCATACTGCGGAACATTTCAAGCAAAGCAATAACTATCCGTCGGAACAAGGCAGTGGTAGATCCCCTAGAAGAAAAAGTTACATCGTGCGTCTTTACGGTAGAAGTCAGATCCGTGAAGAGGCGAGCCCAGTCACAGTAGAAATGTGTGTTTTTCAAGGTTTTTGTTATAACCTGTAATTGAAATACAGTGAACCCTCGTTTATCGCGGGGGATACGTTCCAAAAATAACCCGCAATAGGTGAAATCCGCGAAGTAGTCAGCTTTATTTTTTACTGTGATTTTACAATGCAATACTGAACTGCAGAATGAAACAAAAAATAAAACCTCTTTTCAGGCCCAACATGTGTTAAAGAAATAGAAATATTAACGTTTTCTTACAAATAACTATAATAGTTTAAAGAACGGTGTTGTAAAACAATATTTTTATATAGTAATGAATACAAGGTAGGAAACATTGTCACTCGTGTATTTCATAGTCCCTCCAGCTCTTCGTCCTGACTCCGTTTGCGCTGTAGCGTCTTTTTCTACTGAAGGCTGCGCAGGGGTCTTTCTCCGAGAGAAGAACATCGTTATGGGTAGTTGTTGGCCTCTTTCTTTTTCTGAGCAAGAAGATTTTTATAAACTGACATCCCACCTTCAATTATATTTGAGAACTGCAATGAACGACACATCAAAGGGTCCCATTCTTGTGCCGCGCGCTGAATTTGGCAGAATGTACAGAAACGAAAAACTGTTGGCATGGGTGTAATGAAAAACCAATATAAACCTTTTTCACTTCTAGACAACAGTAACGCCCCTAAGCCAATCAGGATTCACTGTAAAAAATAAAGCACTGTAAAAAATTCCGCGAAGCAGCGAGGCCGCGATAGGTGAAGCGCGATATAGCGAGGGATCACTGTAATGTAAATAGTTAAGTTTAAATGAAAGTTAATTTTTTTTTTACCTCCTGTAACAAACTAGAAGACATGTTTTGTTTTGTTTTGAACACTCTTTCTTCAGTGATTTTCAATACAAATGTTATATTTCGTGAACAAGACCCTGAGGCAAAGCTCTCGATTTACCGGTCACTCGTCGTTCCTTCTATCACTTCTGGTCATGAGCTCTGGGTAGTGACCGAAAGTACAAGATGGCGTATACAAGCGGCTGAAATGAGTTTCCTCCGCAGGGTGGCTGGCCGCTCCCTTAGAGACAGGGTGAGGAGCTCAGTCACACGGGAAGAGCTCGGAGTAGAGCCGCTGCTCCTTCACGTCGAGAGGAGCAGCTGAGGCTCGGGCGTCTGTTCCTGAAGCCTCCCGGACGCCTCCCTGGAGAGGTGTTCCGGGCTTGTCCCACCGGGAGGAGGCTCCGAGGAAAACCCAGGACACGCTGGAGGGACTGTGTCTCTGGGCTGACCTGGGAACACCTCGGGGTCCCCCTGGAGGAAGCGTCTGGGGTGTAGGAAGTGTGGGAGTCCCTGCTTAGACTGATGCCCCCACAATCTAGCCCCGGATAAGCGGAAGAATATGGATTGATGCATGGATGTTACATGTAGTTATTTATACTTCGCATCATGCCCGGGTTGTTCTGCATAAAGGTCTGTGGTGGAATTTGCAGCAGTTACTATGGTGACACAAATAGGGTGACCAGACGTCCCTATTTACCCAGGACAGTCCCAGTTTTGATCCTGTGTCGCCTGTCCTGATTTGTCCCAGTTTTATACAAGAAATGTCCCAGGTGTCTCTATTTTTGATCAATTTGTTACACACGAACAATAAAGAGGCCAAAATCTGTCTTTTTCTTTTAGCTAAAATATATAAAGCCATGATTGAAAATGAGCATAAGGCAAAAAAAAAAAAAAAAAAAAAGCAACAACAGAAGTCCTTCAGATTAAATACTGACGTGTGAGTAGAGAAAGGACAGTGTAAATGCTCTTTTCACAATTTTATTATTACGACGATCCCAACCCGGGTGTGTCCCAGTTTTTTGTTTTGAATATCTGGTCACCCTAGACGCAAGGCACACACACACTAACACTTCACAGCCTGAAAATTCCCTTGCATTGTCGTCCGCTGTGATTGTGGCTTTCTTCAGTTTCCGTCGACTTCAGCGCAGAATAGTGACGTTTGTGGCTTGTTGATAACGTGTAGGTGGATGAATGCGCTTTGACCGTTCAGACTGAAGTCACATGTCAAAAGATCAGATATGTATCGGTTTCAGGAGCACATATCCAAGTGGACTGAGTCGCATTTGAAAAAATCTGATCTGTGTCGTTCAGACTGTCATTAAAAGATCAGATACAGGAGCATAGGGGCCAAAAAATCGGATTTGGGTCACTTCAGTCTGAACGACACAGATCCAATTTTTTTCAAATGTGACCCAGGACACTTGGATATGTGCTCATGAAACTGATACATATCTGATCTTTTGACATGTGACTTCAGTCTGAACGGTCAAAGCTCATTCATCCACCTACACGTTATCAACAAGACACAAACGTCACTATTCTGCACTGAAGTAGGCGAAAATTGAAACTATTGAATAATGAACTCCATGTCACTGAAGTGAAGCACATCACCACTCACCACTCTTGGCTCCGTCTCCACATCCACACGTTCCTTTCAACGGACGTCGCTGCCGCTGCCCACAAAAACACCACGACCAAAAACCTCGTCCTTCTCCTTCTCAATCTCCTCCGAGGAGGAACTTTAAAATCTCCAGGTGCTCGATGCTGCGTCCATGTTTGGACAACTTCTGTAAACACAGAGACGCTCGCTGCGGTTGACGTCGTCGTGTCTCCAGTGTCACATGTGGGACACTTTTGGGCCGTTTAATGTTCACACTGGAGTCACATACAAGTTGCATTTAATTGGAAATGTGAACGACCTCGCAAAAACATCGGATTTCACAAAAAAATCGGAATTGAGCGTTAAGCCCTGCAGTCTGAACGTAGCCTTGGATATCGTTACATCCGTAATTAAAACAAAGCTCAGATTACAGTTTAACTTGAGTAACAGAGATTCAGACAGAGCACTGACACCAGCTGCAAAGTGACCAAACGTCTGTATTTACCCAAGACAGTCTCAGTTTTGAGCCGTGTCTCCTGTCACTGCAGATTTATACAAAACCAGTGATTCGTCTCAAGAAATATCTAATGTGTCTCTATTTTTGACCAACCTGATCCCTGCCAACATTAAAAAAAGGCGTACATTGTCATTTGTTTCGGTAAAATACAGAAAAGCTGCTTAAAAAATGACCAAAACACAAAGAAAATGTGACTATACTGACTCACATTAGTGCGTCATTAGTGAAATTCTGGTCCCCCTTTGCAAAGTATCAGTGTGTTTTTGGTTTTCTTTGTGGAGCCTCGGAGTCGTCTGCAGCGGCGAGGGCGTGTGGAGCGTGTTTACTGTGCCGTGTGTGTGGGCTGTGATGATCCCAGAACAGATCAGTGTGATACAGACTGGAGCTGATTACACACATTTAGCTCCGTACAATTACACACGCGAGCGGCCCTGTTGTGCCTCTGCACCTCTACTGCCTTCGGCGAAAGTTTGAGCTGGACAAAAGTTTAAAGTTTTGCAGCTAATTTACTGACTATTTTTAGACGGAAACAACTTTGTGATTCTGTGGAAAAAACTTTTAATTTTATTGCGAGCTTCTTTTTAAAGGGATAGTTCAGGTTTTTTGACATGAATCTGTGTGTCATCCCTGTCAGCAGTGTGATGCATCCACACTGACTTTACCTCCGAAAGCGTCCGGTGAGCCGAGATCCTGGCCGGTTTTGGTGCTGAGGAAAGTAGTTCGGCAAGTTGTCTGGGGACAGTCTAATAAAGCGTTTTTCTTCTCAAAACAACATGTGTTAAAAAGAGTGATACATTTGCACCACAAAACCTCCGTCCTCTAAAAAGTCAGACCTCATAATCACTTGGCGCTATTTTCTCTCCATGCGTATCACTCCGCCAGGTGACAGCCGCGCACGGATCAATCATTTTCTTCAGTTGTTCGGTGTTTACTTGTTGAGACCGGTGACGTTGCGACGCGAGAGACCTAATGTCAGAGCTAGTGTGATACGTATATAAGCTTGTATAAGATACATAACTATGTATCTAAAAAATGGTGCGAACTTGCGATTTTCCGGGCTGTAACAACAAAAGTCTGTCTGAATCTCCGCACAAATTTCACTGTTTCCCTGTAACAACTGTATATTCGGGTTCAAACAGATCTCCCATCGGCTCTGTGCTAAAATCAATTTCTTCATCATCGGTGTCGTAATCAGACATGTTGTTGCTGACATTCCGAGCAGTAAACAAAGTGAAACAGGCGCTGCTGTCACCTGGCGGCAGTGCGCAGTGATACGTACGGAGAGAAAATAGCACCAAGCGATTATGAGGTCTGATTTTTTAGAGGACGGAGGTTTTGTGGTGCAAATGTATCACTCTTTTTAACACATGTTGTTTTGAGAAGAAAAACGCTTTATTAGACTGTCCCCAGACAACTTGCCGAACTACTTTCCTCAGCACTAAAACCGGCCAGGATCTCGGCTCACCGGACGCTTTCGGAGGTAAAGTCAGTGTGGATGCATCACACTGCTGACAGGGATGACACACAGATTCATGTAAAAAAAAACTGAACTATCCCTTTAAATTGCTGAATGAAAAATGAGTTTGTGAACAGATCTGACTTGTAACTTGCCAAACTTGTCTCCATAGAGGTTGGTAACTGTTGGTAAACTGTGGTTTAGAAGGTTCTGGATTTGGTTCCCAGATTGTCCAGGCTTTTGTGTGTGGAGTTTGCATGTTCTTCCTTGGTCTAGGTGGGTTTTCCACGACAGATCCTGCTTTCCTCACCAGCTTTTCCACCCAAACCCCGGCCTTCACCTTCAGTCTTCCTCCAGCAGGTCACAGCGTTGAAGAGGACACCGGAGATGACTGTCTGGTAGAACTTGGGTGCTTTAATACTTTGACTTAAAGGTTGTATAGAGGATTTTCCAAGGAACGAGAAATCCAGCGACTGTTTGTCCTTTTTCAAATGTTGCGCATGCGTGAAACCCCCCCCCTCCCCCACAGCTCCTACGTAGAAACGCCTCCTCCCGCCTCCTCTTTATGCCAGAAACAGGTTTGTTTACAGCCGGTGTGCTGCTCATGACTTGTAAACAACTAACTACAGTGTTGGTTAGGCAAGACGGAGAAGTGAGGAGCGGGAGAAGAGCGGATCGGGCAGCGGGGACAGGAGCAGGAAAGGGGTGCAGAGAAGAGTGCGCGGAGATTCCGTGCGAATGAACTAGCCACAACACACAGCAGCAAGCGGACTCTTTCTTTGCCTTGAAAATGACGTTTTCAGACATAGGATATCGCTTTCGTGTCCTGAAAAACGTTTGTCTCGCTCTTGGAAATAAAGTACGTTTTCATAATAAGCAGAAGTTTCCTGTCCAGGAGTAATTTGTGGACCAGTGCGTCAGTCTTTAGACTCTGCGTCTGCTTCAGTCGCACCATCGCTGGAATGAATCTTCAAGAATCACCTTAGTTTGGCTTCGCTGCTTTTCCCCTTGTCTTCTTCTTTCAGCGACCTCAAAAACGGACTTTCTTTTGCGGCGAACTGCTCCTGGATTCTTGTCGCCATTGCAACAAACTCTTGTGCGAACTGCGAGGAAGATATAGGTCAAAAAAAGCCGCTAAGAACTGTTGCGTTGGTGGAGTAAACAGTGTCTGTGCGTCTTGCGTCTGTGGACTGCGTGACAGTCGTACGTAAACCACGTACCGGCGGCGCGCAGGCAAGTCAGTTACACTAGAAACGTAGGGAGTTTGATTGACAGCCTGTCAGCTCACAGATAACGAGGCAGTGTCGTTATCTATTGGCAAATGTTCAGCCCCACCACGTCCAGAGTTGATGAATTTTTATTCTCTTTTTTTTGGTCATCATAATTACAAGGCTACTGCATCTCTATAATGCTATCATTGACAATTTGAAAAAACAAAAAAAAAAAAAAAAAAAATCATCCTCCATACAACCTTTAAGTAGATTTTTTGAGTGCTCCTTTGCTCCACTATCTGTACTCAAGCCCGTCGACAGAAATGTAGGGGCCTGGGGCAAGAAGCCTCACAAACTAAACACTAAATACCATTGTTGTAGTACGTGAGACCGGTCTCAAGACTCAAGAGGTTTTGGTCTTGTCTCGGACTCAACTGCGTTTGGACTTGGTCTTGAAGGCGCTCGAACTTGGTCTTGTCGACACTGGACACTTGAGTGTGATCATATTTCGTTACGGTGCTGTAAAACGTAAACTTGTTCCAAAGCCCGTGGACACGTGGCGCAGCTTGTCCGCTACAGTGCCGTGCCCTCGCGTGCCCTGGTTAAACTTTTAGAAACGTCCTAACTGTACATCCTCTCCCTGCCTATACGTAGACTGTGGTGGATCCCTCTGCCACCACTCCATAGTGTCAGTATTATTTAATTTTCATTATTATTTACATTAAGTTAATTACACTACACATAATTTAATTCCGTTATTTAGACTTATGTTCTAATTTGAGTGCACGCATTTTAGTTAATATAAGTCTAATTTACTTACACTTGTTCTTTTTGTTTTTTTGAGCACCGGACGGAGGACCCTGGGAGAGACCATCAGGACTCAGAAAAGGGGGGGAGCACTATTTAGTTTGTTTTACTAAGTTAATCTGTTTAGTTTGTGTTAAGGTCACATTATTATCACTTATTATTTTCTGTATTATAATTATTTGCTTTTTTGTTTACTTTGATTAAGTTATTGGTTTAGTTAATAGTGTAATTCCTCCCTCTTGTGTTTAGCTTTACTTGGTCCTCAGGTGTTTAAACACACATGTTCCTTTGTCTGGTTGGGTTAGTTTTGTTCTGTTCAGTTTGATTTTGAGTTACCCCAGTTGGGCCCAGCTTTTTTGTTAATAATTTGCCTAATTTGAGCCTTTGTTAAATTATATCTTTTTTGGCTTTATTAAATTTAAACTTATTTTTATACCTTGTCTTTGCCTTTCAATTTGGTCCACTACATAGACAATATGCAAAAAAGAATCCAAATTTATGTTACAGTGTTGGTACAAAGCAGGTCTACAGCACAGATCAGGCCTATCGTGACATGTGGTTGAAGTTTGGCAATAAAAGTTCACAAACGCATCTGTATTTATTACGACGTACGTTTAGTAAATGTGCAGAGGCTAAATATCACTGTAAAACCAGTGAGAGAATGTAACTCCGGTTAGGAATTTGAAAAAACAAGTTTATAAATCCTACACACTTTCTTCACAGTTTTGTGTAAAGTGCCAGTGGACGGTCTCTTAAAGAAGTGGTTCTCAAACTGTCAGGGTCAATTATTACACCAGACTGTCGATGTAAATGTCTGTGTTGATAGAATAATGAAAACTACCTTACATCGCATGAATCGTCGCACGTTGAGGGACTATTTTCTCATATATCAGTCCGCCACTGCAAAGCTTTCAATCAGGAAGCACAACTCAAAGTTAGTTTTACTTAAAGGCGAGTTTCATTGTTGACAAAAGCGCGCGTTGCATGCTGGGAATTATTTTGGTCGGCGGCAAGAAACACTAATTCAACATGACGGACGGAGCGAGAAAACACGTAAAGGGTATTGATCCCGGTTATTTATCCACTCTAACGGCAGAGGACCCAAGACCATTTGACCAGAAATTGGTCATAAGCATCGACGGACGACAAATCACCCTTTTCAACCCCCGACAAAAGGTGGACCAAACCAGATTTCTGGTCAGAATCTCCAACTACCTGGACAAATACTCACTTCGGTGATATCCACAATGACTTGGTGGAAACTCCTGGGCCATTCACAGCAGAAAAGATGAAAACCTCCAAGAGTCTCGATGTGTTGTTGAACTTGTTGGAGTCCACGGTTTGTTAGGATCTTCTACGTTTGCTCTGCGGATGTTTGAAAGTCGTTTAATTCGCCGTTAGCGGTTCTTTTCACTCAGAATACGAAAAAGACATTTTCCTTCTTCTGTGCTTCTATTTGTGCATCTGATAATGCAGCAGGATTTCACCATTATCGGGGAGAAATACGCGAGGTTACGCACTGTGTTTGACGCTATCGTGGTTCTTGTCTCTGACCAAAATATTTCCCAGCAGCAACGCAGGGCTTTTAATAACAATGATGTCAGCTGAAACTCGCCTATTAAATGATTCTATCAACACAGACATTCACATGGACAGTCTGGTGTAATAATAGATTTGTTTTGGGTGTTTTGTGGAGTGGGTAAGACTGTTTTTAGTGGCAGGATAAATATGACCATTAACATGCACTAGTCTAACACCAGTGACCTCTGAAAATACAAGGACTGGATGGAATATTTTTTTAAAGTGTCTCCACACGTCTCCAACACTCTGGATCACGAGGAAACGAGGCCCTATGTCCAAAATTCAAGACTGTCCCTTTAAGTTCTCATGAGACTATTATGATTATTTCTGAACGTCTGCGCATTTTGTTTAAAAGAGACGACAATAAATGCACTGACAGGATTTTGAATGTTAAAAAACTATAATCCCAAACCATAAGATGTGTGGAAAGGGTTAACATTTCATAAATTTAGTCCTAAAAGTCTGACATGCAGGTGCAGTGAAATCATGCAAAATTCACTTTAGATTATGAAAAAGTCATGTAAAAGTTTTGAAATTTTGTCAGAAAAAAGAGTGGGGACCCTGGATTCTGAATCTCAATGGGACCTTCTGGTTAAATATTGGTAAAATAAAAATAAAATAAAAAAACCATGGGTCACCCTCCAATATAAATGAATAGAAAGTGACAGAAAGTGTTTACAATCTTTAATTTCACTGCCCTGTCTGTACTTTTACTTTAGTTTTTTTTACTTCTTTATTTCTTTCACAAAAAGAAAACACAATCCAGTTTGAGGTATGATTTAATGAAGCAGCATAATAGTCAATAAAAGTGCGTGAAAATTAATGCTATGTCCAAAAGAAAATTATAACTACGGATCATTTCACGTTGCATCGAAAAGACCGAAGTAGCATTTACAGCATTGGGACAACACTGTACCACAAAAATAACATTTAAAGTTGCAAAAATCCACAAACGCTTTAGAAATTGTGCTAAAACCTTTTCAAAACCCGTAATTTCCGTTTCAAAATGAACATCGACACTGAGCAAAATGCAGCACAAGACACGAAAGTACGTTTACATTCAATAGAAAAAAACAGGCTCGTTTACATTTATCAATAGATCTGACATGAAAAATTACAACTTTTTTTTTTTTTTTTTTTACAACTTTTGTTTTTGTTTTTGTAAAGACGTGTCCAAAATATATCTCCAGAAAAACTTTGTACAATATTTGACCGGTTTAGTGGCTCCGCTCAGAGAAAAAAAACAACAACAAAAAATGCTGAAAATGTTAAATTAAAGCTGCATTCTGTAACTTTTCTGGTGTCTCCATGGAGATATTACTGTTTTGTCTAATTATTATTCCACAGTATGGCTCGGTGATCACGATGGAGACACGTTAATGGTCAGATCTATGGAGAAGCGAGCCCGGACATGGTAAGAATTCATGTTTTTTTATAGCGTTTTTGAGCCGTAAAACTGCTGTAATTGAACAAATGCAACGGAGATACTGTATGTTTAATGCCTCAGTGTTGGGAAGGTGACTTTTAAAATGTAATCCCCTACAGATTACAGATTACACACCCCAAAATGTAGTTTGTAACATAATCCATTAAATTACTTTAAGTGAGTAATGTAATCTGAATACTTTGGATTACTTTATATTGTGATGCTTTTTAAAACTACATGAATGTAACAACCACATCCTTTGTTTTTAGTCCTGGTTTTAGTTCTAGTTTAGACCTGGTTTAGTCCTGGTTTTAGTCCTGGTTTTAGTTTTAGTTCTAGTTTAGTCCTGGTTTAGTCCTGGTTTTAGTTCTAGTTTAGTCCTGGTTTAGTCCTGGTTTTAGTTCTAGTTTAGTCCTGGTTTAGTCCTGGTTTTAGTTCTAGTTTAGTCCTGGTTTAGTCCTGGTTTTAGTCCTGGTTTAGTCCTGGTTTAGTCCTGGTTTAGTCCTGGTTTTAGTCCTGTTCCTGGTTTTAGTTCTAGTTTAGTCCTGGTTTAGTCCTGGTTTTAGTCCTGGTTTTAGTTCCTGTTTAGTCCTGGTTTAGTCCTGGTTTTAGTCCTGGTTTTAGTTCTAGTTTAGTTCTGGCTTTAGTCCTGGTTTAGTCCTGGTTTAGTCCTGGTTTTAGTTCCAGTTTAGTCCTGGTTTAGTTCTGACTTTAGTCCTGGTTTTAGTCCTGGTTTAGTCCTGGTTTAGTCCTGGTTTAGTCCTGGTTTAGTCCTGGCTTTAGTCCTGGTTTAGTCCTGGCTTTTAGTCCTGGTTTTAGTTCCAGTTTAGTCCTGGTTTAGTTCCTGGTTTAGTCCTGGTTTAGTCCTGGTTTTAGTCCTGGTTTTAGTCCTGGTTTAGTCCTGGGTTTAGTCCTGGTTTTAGTCCTGGTTTAGTCCTGGCTTTAGTCCTGGTTTTAGTTCTAGTTTAGTCCTGGTTTAGTCCTGGTTTAGTCCTGGTTTTAGTCCTGGTTTAGTCCTGGTTTAGTCCTGGTTTAGTCCTGGTTTTAGTCCTGGTTTTAGTCCTGGTTTAGTCCTGGTTTAGTCCTGTTTAGTCCTGGTTTTAGTCCCAAGCCCAAAGTAAAACAGGAACAAAACCTGTAATCCATTTATTTCAACAAAGTAACTGTAATCCAATTACCACTCACTGAAACAGTAACTGTAACTGAATACAGTTACTCATCATTTGTACTCTGATTACATAACTCCAGTACATGTAATCTGTTACTCCCCAACACTGGCCATACTGTGGAACATTCCAGACAAAGGCAGCAGGTGTTGGACCTACTTGTCTCCATGGTTCAGTTTTAAATGAATTTTGTGGAGCGAAAACCAAATAGAAACTCAGCATAATTAACTGTAAGTGCATTTACGTTTCATATTGACGAGTGAGTGTGATTAATAGTTTGTTTACATGATTTGTGTTTAATCCAGATGCCCTTCCTGAACAAACCAGCGACTGTGACAGATGTTTTTGCTCCTCTGAGGCAGATGACGTAAAGAAACACAAACTATAAACACAGATATGGAACGATAACTTCTGTTTCACATTTCACCGGGCGGCAGAGTGTGCGATTTATTTTAAAAGTATCACCGTAGAAACACTGATATTTGTTTAATTCAGAGAAGATTTTCACATTTACACACGTATTTATCATTTATACTTTTTAATTCGTTGGTAAATCCAGTGCAGCAGAAACTCAAACTGTGATGATTTATTTTTTCAATAAATTTGTATTGTGTGTAACTAAATTACTACTTTCTACTTGGGGGTACAGGAGTAATATGCATTTTTGCAGTAGTGGCAGTAGTAGTGGTAGTTGTAGTGGTAGTAGTAGTAACAGTAACAGTGGTAATGGACTAGTTGTTGTACCAGTAGTAGTAGTAGTAGTAGTAGTAGTAGTCGTCTAGTTGTAGTAGTTGTAATGGTAGTGGACAGTAGTAGTAGTAGTAGTAGTAGTAGTAGTAGTAGTAGTAGTAGTAGTAGTAGTAGTAGCAGTGGGTACAAGTAGTAGTAGTAGCAGTAGAAGTAGTATTAGTAGTAGACTAGTTGTAGAAGTTGTAATAGTGATAGTTGGTACTTGTAGTAGTAGTAGTGGTAGTAGTAGTGTAGTAGACTAGTTGTAGTGGTAGTGGGTACTACTAGTATTAATAGTAGCAGCAGTTGTAGTAGTTGCAGTAGCTGTAGTGGATACTACTACTAGTAGTAGTAAACTAGTTGTAGTAGTGTTAGTGAGTACAAGTAGTAGATGCAGTAGCTATAGTGGTAGTTGTTGTAGTAGTAACAGTAACAGTAGTAATGGACTAGTAGTAGTCTAGTTGTAGTAGACTGTAGTAGTGGAAGTGGGTACTAGGAGTAACAATAGTAGTAACAGTTGTGGTAGTGGGTAGTAGTTGCAGTAGCTATAGTAGTAGTAGAAGCAGTAGTAGTAGAATAGTAGTAGTAGTAGTAGACTAGTTGTAATAGTGGAAGTGGGTACTAGTCATAGTTGCAGTAGCTGTAGTAGTAGTTGTAGTAGTAACAGTAGAAGTGGTAGTAACAGTAACAGTAGTAATGGACTAGTTATAGTAGGAGTAGTAGTAGTCTAGTTGTAGTACACTAGTTGTAATAGTGTTAGTGAGTACTAGTAGTAGTTGCAGTAGTTATAGTAGTAGTAGTAGTAGTAGTAGCAGTTGTCGCAGTGGTAGCAGGTACTAGTAGTTGCAGTAGCTGTAGTAGTAGTAGTAGCAGTAGAAGTAGTATTAGTAGTAGACTAGTTGTAGAAGTTGTAATAGTGGTAGTTGGTACTAGTAGTAGTAGTAGTAGTAGTAGTAGTAGTAGTAGTAGTAACAGTAACAGTAGAAGTAATACTGGACTAGTTGTAGTACTGGTTCTAGTAGTAGTTGTAGTAGAAGAAGCAATAGTAACAGTAGTAGTAGTAGTAGTAGTTGTTGTAGTAGAACATGAAGTAGCAGTAGTACGAGTATCTGTGTTTGTCTTAATGTTACACACACATTTTCAATGGTGGGTAGATGAAGTGTCTTGCCCAATGGCACAAAGCACCGGTGTGACCTTTGACTGAACCTCCAACCTCTACTTTACCAACTACTCCCCTTTTAAAACAAAAGTATTGGAGTCTTTTTTTTTTTTTTTTTTTTTAATAGAATTAACCTTTTTTTTTTTTTTTTTAATACATTTTGAAACGTTGTGTCCTTAAACTCGTCTGCTCTGATTTCCGACGCGTCCTTGGTGATATTATTCATAGTTTCCGAACCTCCCCCTTGCGATCGCTCGTCTGAACCAAACTAAATTCATTTCCATTTGAGAATAAAAATGTTTTTCTACCTTCACAAACCCAAACGGCCTTTTCCAGTCTCAGTACTTCGATACTGCGTGCAGCACGTACCACAGTACTGCAAGTAGTTTTCTAGTTCGCCTTAGAAACTGGATGAGCTTTTGATTCCTTTGAAAACTCAAGGTCTGTTTAAGTTACTGACTAAAATGTGACATATTTTCAGATGTAGGCCAAGGCTCTGTATATAACTCTACCCAACGGAAAATCCACAAATCATATATAAATTTCTTTTTTTTTTGTTTGTTACGAGTTCATTTTACAATATTTTCTGATCTATTTAAGGTTTTAATGTTGTTTCCTCATCACAAACAGATCTGGAGTTGTGTTTTGTTTCATTTACACACATTTAACGCACAAACTCTTCACAATTTTAGGTTCTTCTCCCAAACTTTAAAAACGCTCTGTCCCACCTTGTGATGTCACGTGGTAAGAACTCCACACATTTTCACTAAAATCATCTGGATAATTTCAGCTCCAGAATTTTTATTTTTATTTTTTTTTTATATTTATCATGATTTGAGTAAATTTCACTTGACAAGTAAAATTATCTGCCAGTGGAATAAGACTTTTTGTACTTAAAATATGAAAATACAAGCCTGATTCAGCGGACGGTTTCACTTTGTGGAAACTGTCTGACTTCGCAGCATCAGGATTCGTTCGCTCAACAGTAGGCGGGGACTTTTTTTTATTTAACCAATTTCTGTTATTTGGTTGTGACGTATGTAATGCGCCAAATCCTGTAGGAAGAAGGGCAATAACGTCTTTCCCCTTGATAAAATTCACCAAACATTCTCTTTTTTTTTTTTTTTTTTTAAATCCTCGATCTCAGGAATCGTTGCCAACACAGAATGTCTGTCTTCGTCTACATCCATCTCGACGCTTTGTTTACTGTTGTGCTGTTCCACAAAAGGACCCAGACAGACGCTCGAGTTTGACGTCATGACTTCACAGCTCTTCACTGATTGGCCGGTGCGTCGTCTACAACTTCCGGGATTCTTGCAAAACATCTAGTGTATTCCAATTCCTGACCTAGTCGCTGGAGAGAAATTAAATTGAGTGGAGGCATTAGGTGGCACCAGCCTGGTTACGAAAATACATGTTGCTACATTTAAAATAAGGAAACAACTTTTTTGCACTTACCATATTTTCCAGGCTATAGGTGAGTTTCAGCTGACGTCATTATTATTAAAAGCCCGCGTTGCTGCTGGGAAATATTTTGGTCGGAGGCAAGAAACACGGTAGCGTCAAACACAGTGTGTAACCTCGCGTATTTATCCCCGATAATGGTAAATTCCTGCTGCATTATCGGATGCACAAATAGAAGCACGGAAGAAGGAAAATGTCTTTTTCGTATTCCGAGTGAAAAGAACCACTAACGGTGAATTAAACAGCTTTCAAACATTCGCAGAGCAAACGTAGAAGATCCTAACAAACCGTGGACTCCAACAAGTTCAACAACACATCGAGACTCTTGGAGGTTTTCATCTTTTCTGCTGTGAATGGCCCAGGAGTTTCCACCAAGTCATTGTGGATATCAAGCAAAAGATGTTAATTTTGTCTTCTTATATACTTTAACTTCTTGGGTTCTTTTTAAAGACAATGCAGTAAAGTGTGTTTACCTTGTTGACATGTTTCGGCTGCGAGCTGCAAGCCATCTTCAGAACTGTCACCGGTGTTGGTGGTGTGAATATCGCCGAAGTGAATATTTGTCCAGGTAGTTGGCGATTCTGACCAGAAATTTGGTTTGGTCCACCTTTTGTCGGGGTTGAAAAGGGTGATTTGTCGTCCGTCGATGCTTATGACCAATTTCTGGTCAAATGGTCTTGGGTCCTCTGCCGTTAGAGTGGATAAATAACCGGGATCAATACCCTTTACGTGTTTTCTCGCTCCGTCCGTCATGTTGAATTAGTGTTTCTTGCCGCCGACCAAAATAATTCCCAGCATGCAACGCGCGCTTTTGTCAACAATGAAACTCACCTATTAGGCGCACTCTTAAGCCTCTAACTCCATCAAAAAATGACAGCGCGTCCCACAATCCAGAGCAAATCCACTCGGGTGTCCCAGCGCGACTTCAGTAAACTACAAAGCCGCACCACCCGCAGAACACACAAACACACACGGAGCAGACAGCGACCGCACAGCGAAAAACACCCACAGACACACTCATCACTCCACGCCGACGAGGAACGGAACGGAGGAACGAACCAAAAAAAGCGAGTGCAATGTGCCGCTTCTAGACACGACTGAACAACTGAGTCACTGCGAACACGCCGACAATCCGTTGGTCCCAGACAGCACCTCCCTACACGCCACAACTGAACAAAGCCCAGAGTCACCGTGAACGAACAAACAAACAAAACCACTCACCCATCACACTGTTGTGTTTCCTTTAAAGTCCGGTGAGGTTTATTTGTGAAAAAAGTTCGATGACAGTGCAACATATAATCCAGAGCGCCTAATAGCCCGGAAAATACGGTAAAATAAGAAACAAAATCGAATGTTGCTTGAATTAAGAAAAAAATCTTATTCCATTGGTAGATAATTTTACTTGTCAAGCTGAGTCTGTTCAAATAAAGTAAAATGTTCCTAATTTAAGTCATTTTAACTTACCTAGATATTGTTTGTTTTTGTTTTTTTCCAGTGTGAATTTCCCCTCAGAAATAAACAAAATTCAAAAGAAATTTCCGTTGACTGTAAAGGGAAGCTGTTAACTTGAAAACGACAGTCCCAATTCATGACATCACAACTTGGAACAGAGCATTTTGAGCTTTGAAGATGCAGACAGACTACAGTAATAATAAAGGATTACGCAAACGTGTGAATGAAACAAAAAAAACACAACTCCGGGTCTGTTTTTTGAGGCGGGAAACAACATTATCACACGTTTTAAAGCTGAAGAGTCAATTTTGCTTAATATAGGAGCTTTAAAAATCGCCGTGTTATTTCTTTTAGCACCCGACAAATACGAATACACCTCCTTTGGGATTTGATAATATTACCACCTTTTGAAGCTATTGTGTAAAAAAAATTACTCATAATAATAATAATATCCTTTCATTTTCGCTATCAGAGAATTCATTGAACTTCGCGACGGTCTCTTTCGCGCAGATAAGACCGGTAATTACAGACATATTAACCAGTAAAAAAAGTAAATATTCCTCACTGTGCATGGAAAAGTTGGCGTTCAATCACAGATCCGACCGTCGTACAGTGTTGTTGTGTCCTTGGGCAAGACACGTCACCCTCCCTGCTTCAGTGCGCCGTGTTTTCTGGTTGCTGCGACGGTTTACGCTGGTGTTAGTTTGTAATACGCGGGTCTATAGTTAAATAAATTGCACATAATCTCCTGACGGTTTGACAGTCGTGACAGTATAATTTGGCCCTTCACAGCCACCGTATTTAAGCGCTTTTCTTACATCGGGAACTAAAATACATCTAGTTTATTCCAGGGACTGTTTATAGAAATGGACAGAGTTAACTTCAGGCTCCATCGACTCTGGCTCCGGTTGATTTTCCATTGGAATGTTGAGGATCTTTGTCTGTAACTGCGGCGGTGAACCTCGTCAAATGTTAATGGTGTAATAGCATCAAGTAGTAGTTAGTAGTAGTAGTAGTAGTAGTAGTAGTAGTAGTTGCAGTAGTAGTGGTAGTTGTAGTAGTAGCTGTAATTGTAGTAGTAGTAGTTGTTGTTGTTTTAGTAGTGCTTGTAGTAGTAGTAGTAGTAGTAGTAACAATAGTGGCAGTAGTAGTAGTTGTTGTTGTAATTGTAGTAGCAGTAGTAGTAGTTATAGTTGTAGTAATGGTAGTTTTAGTTGTGGTAGTTGTAATAATTTTAGTTGTAGTAGTAGTAGTAGTAGTAGTAGTAGTAGTAGTAGTAGTAGCTGTAGTTGCAGTACTAGTGGTAGTTTTAGTGGTAGTTGTAGTAGTAGCTGTAATTGTAGTAGTAGTAGTTGTAGTTGTTGTTCTAGTAATAGTTGTAGTAGCAGTAGTAGTTATAGTTGTAGTAATGGTAGTTCTAGTTGTGGTAGTTGTAATAGTTTTAGTAGTAGTTGTTGTAGTAGCAACAGTAGTAGTAGTAGTAGTAGTAGTAGTAGTAGTAGTAGTGTAGTAGTTGTAGTTGTTGTTGTGGTAGTAGTTGTGGTAGTAGTTGTTGTTTTAGTAGTGCTTGTAGTAGTAGTAGTAGTAGTAACAATAGTGGCAGTAGTAGTAGTTATTGTTGTAATTGTAGTAGCAGTAGTAGTTATAGTTGTAGTAATGGTAGTTTTAGTTGTGGTAGTTGTAATAATTTTAGTTGTAGTAGTACTAATAGTAGTTGTAGTAGTCGTAGTAGTAGTAGCAGTAGTCCTAGTAGTAATTGTAGTCGTTGTAGTATGTGTTCTTATTGTAGTAGTTGTAGTAGTGGTAGTCGTAGTAGTTGCAGTAGTAGTAGTAGTTGTAGTGGTGGTTGTAGTAGTTGTAGTAGTAGCAACAGTAGTGTCTGTAGTAATAGTAGTAATTGAGGTAGTTGTAGTAATAGTAGCTGTAGCTGTAGTAGTTGTTGTAGTAGTAGTTGAAGTTTCAGTAGTAACAGAAGTTGTGTTAGTAGTAGTAGATAGTAGTTGTAGTAGTTGTAAGTTTCAATAGTTGTATTAATAGTAGTAGTAGTAGTAGTAGTGATAGTAGTAGTTGCAGTAGTAGTAGTAGTTGTTATTACTGTCACACTTCTTTATAAAGTTTTGGCTTTATTCATGAACCTGTAAAAAATAAAAATAAAAAAAACATGCAGCTTGTTTTGAATTTTTCGCCAATCGAGTTTCAGCCTCATGTGATTTTGACAAAGTAATGAACAGTTTGTACAATTCCCTTTTCCCACCAAGATAATTAGATCCTGTTTAATATCTGATTAAAAATTAGAATCACCAGTTTAGTTTAACGACAAAAACAAGAATTTGATTGACAGAAATTAATGTTTAAATGATTAAATCTAAAACAAACTATTTGCAGTCAGTTCTGAAAACGTCCCTTCGCAGCCACTGTATTTCAAAGCTTTTCCTTCACTCACGGCTAAAAAAGTCCACAGCCGAGATGAGGGATTTGAAGAAAAAAAAATGCTGGTAGTTTGTAAAAATGTCCTTTAGCAGCCACCGTACTTCATTGCTTTTTCCCCGTATCGTATTTATAGTCCAGTGTACGAATTCTGTTTAACTCTGTTTGCTCTGAGTTCAGTTGCCGAGAAGTTCAGAATTGGACTCCAGCTGATTTCAATTCTTGGTTCATTCATTTGACCTAAAAATTGGAACGTAAATTGTCCTTTTGCAGCCGCCGTCCTCCATTTCTTCCGTGGTCTACAGCCTTTACAGTGCAGCTGGTTGGTTGGAGTGAAAATCTCACAATATTGAACTGGGAGTGACTGGAAACGTCCGTGTACCATTCGTACTTTTGAATTTCATTTAAAGGTTGTATAGAGGATTTTCCAAGGAACGAGAAATCCAGCGACTGTTTGTCCTTTTTCAAATGTTGCGCATGTGTGAAACCCCCCCCCTCCCCTACAGCTCCTACGTAGAAACGCCTCCTCCCTCCTCCTCCTTACGCCAGAAACAGGTTTGTTTACAGCCGGTGCTGCACATGACTTGTAAACAACTAACTACAGTGTTGGTTAGGCAAGACGGAGAAGTGAGGAGCGGGGGAGGGGGGGGCGCGGAGATTTCGTGCGCGGACAAGAAGTGAGAAGCAGGGAGAAGAACGGAGCGGGGAGTGAGGAGGGAGAGAGGAGAGGGAGAGGGGAGGAGAGAGGAGTGGTGCGTGGAGATTCCGTGAGGAGCAGGGAGAAGAGCGGAACGGGCAGAGAGGGGCGCAGAGATTCCGTGCGAATGAACTAGCTACTACTACAACACGCAGCAGCAAGCGGACTCTTTCTTTACCTTGAAAATTAAGTTTTCAGACATAGGATATCGCATTCGTGTCCTGAAAAACGTTTGTGGAGCTCTTGGAAATAAAGTACGTTTTCATAATAAGCAGAAGTTTCCTGTCCAGGAGTAATTTGTGGACCAGTGCGTCAGTCTTTAGACCCTGCGTCTGCTTCAGTCGCGCCATCGCTGGAATGAATCTTCAAGAATCACCTTAGTTTGGTTTCGCTGCTTTTCCCCTTGTCTTCTTCTTTCAGCGACCTCAAAAACGGACTTTGTTTTGGGGCGAACTGCTCCTGGATTCTTGTCGCCATTGTAAAAGCCGCTAAGAACTGTTGCGTTGGTGGAGTAAACAGCGTCTGTGCGTCTTGCGTCTGTGGACTGCGTGACAGTCGTACGTAAACCACGTAACGGCGGCGCAGGCAAGTCAGTTACACTAGAAACGTAGGGAGATTGATTGACAGCCTGTCAGCTCACAGATAACGAGGCAGTGTCGTTATCTATTGGCAAATGTTTAGCCCCACCACGTCCAGAGTTGATGAATTTTTATTCTCTTTTTTTTGGTCATCATAATTACAAGGCTACTGCACCTCTATAATCTATCATTGACAATTTGAAACAAAAAAAATCCTCCATACAACCTTTAAGAACGAAAAACTATGTGTCAGTCGCCCAGGTAGAATCCATGGCAAGTGAGAAATCCAAATAAACAAAAGTTTATTTGATCGAAGCTGCAACAACTGAAGAAGCAGCTTGGATGAGCAGCAAAACGTAATCAACCAAATACACCTTTTTTTTTTTTTTTTCGGTTAACAATTAGAATTTCTTTGTTGAAGTTTGTTATTTCATTTTCTGTTTTAGTGTCAAACAAAAAAAGATTTCGACCTCTATTTCCAATATTTGATTTAAAGTTTATTTCATGTAACACCAACCAAAATACAGTCATCGTCCCTATTTCAGTTTAGATATTTAATTCTCTAGTTTATTTGGCTCGGACGTTAGAATGCTGCGTGTTAATATATATAACATATTGTGCTGAATAAGTAATATTTGATTAACTAAATGCCTTTTACCATTGTACATGTATCTATACGTATCTGTAACTTTGTGCACTAATAAATGGATAATGGATTATGTTTTATAGGCATCTAACTGTTCTCTATCTAAGGCTCGCCAGGGCTCTTATTTTTACTAAATTTCTTATGACTGCTAAATTTAGTAGCTCTCTGGCATTTTCATTTTGTAAAAGTAGCTCACCGGAGGAAAAAGGTGGAGACCCCAGGTTATCCCTAGTTATCCGGGACAATCCCAGTTTTGCGCCCTGTGTCCCCTGTCCCAGCGGCTTTATAGAAAAAGAGTGATTTGAAATGTCCCAGGTGTCCCTATTCTTGACCAATTTGATTAAAACCAGGACTAAACTAAGATTAAACAGGACTAAAACAGAACTATCACAGTTTTTGACTAGTCTGATCCCCACCAACAGTAAAGAGGAGCATAAATTGTCATGTGTTTTGCCAAAAATACAGAAAACCGTATTTGTAAATGACCATAAAGTAAAGAAATGTAGTAACAGAGGTCCCTCCGATTATGATTGCACAATGTTACATGGTCTTTTCACAATTTTATTTAAACCAACCATCCCAACCTGAGTGTGTCCCAGTTTAGAATTTTGAAAATCTGGTCACACTAATTCAATGTCAAAGGAGAGTTTATCGCTGCTTCTTGTTTCTCGTCCTGGAGATCAACAATGACTTTCTAAGACGCAAAAGTGAACACGTCACTGTAAAAGAAGACAACATGTTTGTCCACAAAACTGCAGTGATTTTTCAGGTAAGTTCTTCTAGCAGCAGAACTTCAGGGGCAAATAAACTCGAGAGAATAAAATATCAAAATTAAAATAGACAGAGAGTTTTATGACTGGTGTAATTCGAAATAAACTTTAAATTAAATATTGGAAATAGAGGTCGAAATAAATGTTTTGTTTCACACTAAAATAGAAAAATTAAATAAACTGTTTTCCCATTTTATTGTTTTTCGTTCTTAACTGAAATCCAAAAGAACGAATGGTACATGGACCTGAAAAGTTGCCAGTTCAATCTCGCCAGCTACTAACACCGTTGCTGCGTCAATGACAGTTCACCAACAATGTCTAATTATGTTGTATTTGTGTGAATAAATACGGTTTTATCCATAAAATTGGTCATTTAGTTAAATCGCACCAATCCTAACTGTATCTTTTGACCAATTCTGAGATATCGGTTCATAACATGGACTTTCCCAGCCACTGCACTTTTGTTTCTTTTATTTGGCCATGGAAATTGTCAAATAAATTGTCCTTTTCCAGCCACCATACTTCTATCTTCTTCGTAAACTTGTTGGATGGAACAAGATCGGTTAGAATATGTAGTTATTTGACCAAAATAGCAGTAAAAATGAACCTTCAGAGCCACGGTCCCTGAATCGTTCTTGGTCCACACAGGTTTGACTCTTGTTTCATTCATTTGACCACAGAAATCATCAAATAAATTGTCCTTTTGTGGCTACCGTACTTGTGTCTTCTTCGTGAACTGGTCAGAATCTGTAGCCAACCAAGAGTTTGATTGGTTAGTCCACAACAATCCATCGCTACTCAGTTGGCGTATTTGTAAATTGGTCTTTCAGAGCCACTGTACTCGAGTCATTCTTGGTCCACGTCGATCTGTAGTCCAACCAAACCAACCAAAGTACATCGACTCTTGTTTAAAGTCAAATTGTCCTTTTGCGGCCGCCATATTGGACAGACCAGAACGATCCGTAACAGTTTCACGAAGCTAACAGTTGACGTTTTTGTTAATTGAACTTCCAGAGCCACCGTACTCCAGTCATTCTTGGTCCACGTCGATTTGTAGTCCAAACAAAGTACATCGACTTTTGCAGCTGCCATATTGGATAGACCTTTCAGAGCCACTGTACTTGAGTTATTCTTGGTACACGTCGATCTGTAGGCCAACAAAAGTCAAATCAACTGTCCTTTTTCAGCCACCGTACCAGTTAGAAAAGACCACACCAGTCCATCGCTACTGTTGACAAAGCTGACAGTTGGTATATTTGCAAATTGGACTTTCAGAGCCACCGTACTTGGACTACCGATTTGTAGTCCAACCAAAGTACAACGATTTTCTGTTTAAAGTCAAATAAATTGTCCTTTTTCAGCTACCATACCGGTTAGAAGAAGATCACACCGATTCTTCGCAGTTAACAGTTGGCGTTTTTGTAAATTAGACTTTCAGAGCCACAGTCAAACAAAAGTAGAAACCGACCCTTGCGTAGGGACTTCGGCAGCCACCGTACTTGCCCCAATCCCAGTACAGCTTAAACAAGAGCTTTACAGTCAAACAAAAAGAGAAACCAAGCCTTGTTTAGTTTTCTTTCGCTCATTTGACCAAAGAGGAACTATTCGCCGGTAGCTCCGTTTGTATCGTGTTTATCTTTTCTCCCAGAATCCTCTTGGAGGTCTCCCCTTGCGACAA
This sequence comes from Boleophthalmus pectinirostris, assembly GCF_026225935.1. Lineage (NCBI taxonomy): Eukaryota > Metazoa > Chordata > Actinopteri > Gobiiformes > Gobiidae > Boleophthalmus > Boleophthalmus pectinirostris. The sequence goes on from NW_026571047.1 coordinate 30,321,699, forward strand.
CATCAGCGGATTGTTGTCGTTGGAGTTTTGCTTGGAGGTGCTCGCCGACTCGATGAAGGCTTCCCGGCTTTGGGGTTTGATGAACTGGACGCTGAGTTTGGGCACGACCGCGGCGCCGCCCTGCTGGTGGTGGCCGGGTTTGCGGAGGCAGTGGGACAGGGTGGAGACGCAGCTCTTCTTGAAGTTTTCGTTCATGAAGGCGTACACGATGGGGTTGTTGAAGCTGTTGAAGAAGCCGATGGCCTGGACCACGGCCACGATCATGTTCACAGTCACGCCGTCGTATTTGTTCTCCAGGTCGTCTGAGAGAAAGAAGAAGAAAAAATATAAACAATTAAAGGACCACATTACGCTATTTTCTGATCTGTGTTATATATGGAGTAAGAAAGTTTTCAGAAATATTTGTGTGCATAGGATCGAAATCTGTGCATATTTGTCTGTAGCTGAGCATAAAATAAATATTCGTAAACTCTCGAATGAGTCCAGTCGTACATAAAATGTGTTTTGTGTATTTTATCCATCAGAATACGAATTGAAAAGTTACAACGTCAAGAATTAAAATCACGAAATGAAAATGTACGATTACGCTTTCTTCAGTACGAATACGAATTCACAGATGCGACTCGACTGTCAAAAATACGACATCAATTCACAGGCAGAAGAAACATCGATCGAGATGCTGGACTTTTGCTCCGCATACAGACTGAACCAGGACTGAACCAGGACTGAACCAGGACTGAAACCAGGAGTTAACCAGGACTAAAACAGGGAGAGAGTTTACAAATATTTATTTTATGCTCAACTACAGCCAAATATGCATGGATTTCTACCTGCACACGAATATTTCTGAAAACTTTCTTACTCCATAGTTCTAATGTTGTTTCCTCGTCACAAACAGACCTAGAGTTGTGTTTTGTTTCATTCACACATGTTTAACACAAACCTGCATATTTAGGCTCAGTTCTTCTCTCAAACTGAAAACTTTGTTCTACCTTGTGATGTCGTGTGGTAATACAGGAAGTGCTCCACTATGTTTTTAAACTCCATACCAGGCATGTATTAAAATAACTGGAGGCTGTTGCTGCTTGTAGTTGTCTCCAGTTGACATAGTGACACTCACTGGTACTTGGCTGACAGGACACCTACAACTTTCAAAAATGTCAGATTTTGTGGTGATTTTTTCCTATTTTTAGATCATAAACTTTTTCTCAGCTCAAAATCCTTCAGTTGTCTTTAAAAAAGCTTTATAAACGTAAGCTCCGCTCCGCTCTGTTCTAGCTCCTCTCGCTCTGATTGGTCAAAGCGATCCCTGCACATGCTCGTGTGAGAAAAGAGCTCTACTGTGCATGTTCATGTTCAGGTCTGTTTTTGAGGAGGTAACAACATTATAACACGACTAAAAGCTCATAAGAGTCAATTTTGTGTAATATAGGACCTTTAAATACTACAAATAAAAGCACTATTTAAAGGTGTGCTGAGTAACTTTTCTGATGGAGGGTTTGTCACGTAGCCAGGCTGGAGTCACCTAGTGCCTCCATTTAATTTAATTTCTCTCCAGCGACTAAGTCAGGAATCAGAATACAATAGACGGTTCACAAAAACCCCGGAAGTGCGAGTTCGGGCACCAGCCAATCAGCGAAGAGCCAAACATTCTGTGTTGGCAACGATTCCCGAGATCGAGGATTTAAAACTGGAACAATGAGAATGTTTGTTGAATTTTATCAAGGGGAAAGTCGTTATTGTCCTTCTTCCTACGGGATTTGGGAAAAGCTTAATATATCAGTTAGCCCTGTTAGCGGCGCTTTACATACGTCACGACTAAATATCAAGGATTGGTTAAATGATAAAAAGTACCCGCCTACCGTCGAGCGAACGACTCCTAATGCTGCGAGGTCAGACGGTTTCCATGAAGTGAAACCGGCTGATGAATCAGGCATCTGTCACCCGCTTGTTCCTTTGGATACGTCAGTGCTCTGCCTGGAATGTTCCACAGTGTGACATTACTTTACATTTACTCAATTCCAGGTGGTTTTAAAGCTCAAAAATACCTTTAAAAAACACTTATTCTGACTGTGAGCGGCGTCGCCTCTCCACAGATCTGACCTGTAACTTGGCATGGTTTGGTTTTCCGTGAAGATAGAAAGGATTAATGCCACACTGTGAGAACATCGCTAAGGAAAAGGAAAAGAAAAGAAGCGTTCGACGGACCCTCCGACAGAGAAGTTCCACAGTGCGGCTTTACTTGAGCCGACACTGACGTTGTTTACTGTCGTTCCGAGCGTTTTGAATTGATTTGTACAATAATACGGCGTTTGCATATGCGGGACGTGTCTCTGTACAACTGCGAGGACTCGAAGCAGTGGGCGACTTGTGAGTTTTGATTGTCAACAGAAGCGACGGCGGCGCAAAAAGATCTGTTTGGATGAATCAGCGAGGGTCAGGAAAACAACACTGTACCTGGAAGAAAATACATGCGCTGAAAGAGAGATGAAGATGTGCAGGAGAAACAGATAGAGGGAGGGAGAAGTGGAGGAGACAGATGGATAATTGGAGGGAGAGAGAGAGGGAGAGTCGCTCGGGCTGATGGATGATAGAGAGAGAGATGGACGGAGAGATTGAATGAGAGTGCGGCTGATTTAGAGTTAGAATAGAAAATAAAAGAGAGACTGAGTTATATAGATTGGACAGACGGACAGAAAGAGAGGGAGAGAGAAAGAGAGACTTGGATGGATGAATGAAGAGGTAGAGAGAGAGAAATTGAATGAGAGTATGAGTGATAGTAAGAATAGAAAAGAAAAGAGAGAGAGGGAGTTATATAGACTGGAAAGATGGACAGAAAGAGAGGGAGAGAGAAAGAGAGACTTGGATGGATAGATGAAGAGGTAGAGACAGAGGGATGGACAATTTGATGGAGCGAAAAAGAGAGGCAAGTACTTGGATAGTTAGAGGAGAAAAGAGAGAGAGGGAGATCGCTCGGGTTGATGGATGATAGAGAGAGAGATGGACGGAGAGATTGAATGAGAGTGCGACTGATTTAGAGTTAGAATAGAAAATAAAAGAGAGACTGAGTTATATAGATTGGACAGACGGACAGAAAGAGAGGGAGAGAGAAAGAAAGACTTGGATGGATGAATGAAGAGGTAGAGAGAGAGATTGATGGAGAGAAGAAGAGGCAGGTGCTTGGCAAGAGAGATGGAAAGATGTGAGTTTGAACTTACTGTAGGGAGAAGAGAGAAAAGAGAGAGAGAGGGGGAGAGAGATATACAGTATAGAGAGAGAGAGACTCTTGGAAGGATGGATGAAGAGAGAGAGGCAGAGAGATGGACTGACTGATGGAGAAGAAGAGACAATTGCTTGAAAGAGATGGAAAGATTTGAGCTTGAACTTACTGTAGGAAAGAGAAATAGAGAGAGAGAGAAATACAGTATAGAGAGAGACTTGGAAGAGGTAGAGAGAGAAAGAGACTTGGAGGGATGGGTGAAGAGGTAGAGAGAGAGAGATGGACAGATTGATGGGGAGAAGAAGAGACAGTTGCTTGAAATATGGAAAGATATGACTGTAGGAAAGAGAAAGAGAGAGAAATAGAGAGAGCGAAAGAGAGAGAGATGAATGGATTTGATGGAGAGAAGAAGAGGCAGGTGCTTGGCAAGAGAGATGGAAAGATGTGAGTTTGAACTTACTGTAGGGAGAAGAGAGAGAGAGATAGATTCAGTAGAGAGAGAGAGACTTGGATGGATGGAGAGGTGTATATATAAAGAGAGAGAGATGGACAGACTGACGGAGAGAAGAAGAGACACTTGCTTGGCTAGAAAGATGGAAAGATATGAGTTTGAACTTACTGTAGGAAGAAGAGTGAAAGAGAGAGGGACAGATAGATAGAGAGAGGGAGAGAGAAAACCTGGATAGATGGAAAAGTATATATAGAGAGAAAGATAGACCCTTTGATGGAGAGAAAAACAGGCAGATACTTGGATAGAGAGAAAGATGTGAGTTTGAACTTGCGTGAGGAAGAGGAGAGACAGAGACTTGGATGGATGGAGAGATAGAAGTGTGAATTTGAGCTTACAGTAGAGAAGAGAGACAGAGAGAGAGAGAGAGTTGAAGGATGAAGAGTATAGAGAGAAAAAGAGAGGCAGGTACTTGGATAGTTTGAAATGAAAAGAGAGAGAGGGAGTTATATAGACTGGACAGATGGACAGAAAGAGAAAGAGAGAAAAGAGACTTGGATGGATGGAGGAAGAGAGAGAGAGAGAGAGAGATGGACAGATTGATGGAGAGAAGACACAATTGCTTGAAAGAGATGGAAATATGTGAGTTTGAACTTACTGTAGGAAGAAGAGTGAAAGAGAGGGGGACCGATAGAGAAAGGGAGAGAGAACTTGGGATGGAAAGGTATAGAGAGAGAAAGATGGACAGCTTGATGGAGAAAAAAAAGAGAGGAAGGTGTGTGGATAGTTAGAATAGAAAAAAAAGAGGGAGTTATATAGATTGGACAAAAAGAGACAAAAGAGAGAGACTTGGATGGATGGATGAAGAGGTAGAGAGAGAGAGAGACGGACAGATTGATGGAGAGAAGAGGAAGGCAGTTGCTTGAAAGAGATGGAGAGATGTGAGTTTAAACATTACTGTAGGAAAAAGAGAGAGAGAGAGATACAGTGCAGAGAGAGAGAGAGACTTGGATGGATGGATGAAGAGGTAGAGAGACATCGAGAGAGAGAGACAGAGGGAGAGATGCGCAGATTTATGGAGAGAAGAGACAGATGCTTGAAAGAAATGGAAAGATTTTAGTTACTGTAGGAAAAAGAGAGAGAGATAGATGGATGGATAGATAGAGAGAGAGAGAGAGAGACTTGGATGGTTGGATGAAGAGGTAAAGAGAGAGAGAGAGAGGGGATGGACAGATTGATGGAGAGAAGAAGAGGCAGGTGCTCGGATAGAGAGATTGCCGTTTGAACTTTCTGAGATAGATAGAATAAATGGATGAATAGACGGGTGAAGAGGTATAGAGACAAAAAGATGGAGAGAATGGAGAGAAGAAGCAGCATGTGCTTAAAGGTTGTATGGAGGATTTTTTTTGTTTCAAATTGTCAATGATAGATTATAGATGCAGTCGCCTTGTAATTATGATGACCAAAAAAAGAGAATAAAAATTCATCAACTCTGGACGTGGTGGGGCTAAACATTTGCCAATAGATAACGACACTGCCTCGTTATCTGTGAGCTGACAGGCTGTCAATCAAACTCCCTACGTTTCTAGCGTAACTGACTTGCCTGCGCCGCCGGTACGTGGTTTACGTACGACTGTCACGCAGTCCACAGACGCAAGACGCACAGACGCTGTTTACTCCACCAACGCAACAGTTCTTAGCGGCTTTTTTGACCTATATCTTCCTCGCAGTTCGCACAAAGTTTGTTGCAATGGCGACAAGAATCCAGGAGCAGTTACCGCAAAAGAAAGTCCGTTTTTGAGGTCGCTGAAAGAAGAAGACAAGGGGAAAAGCAGCGAAGCCAAACTAAGGTGATTCTTGGAGATTCATTCCAGCGATGGCGCGAACTGAAGCAGACGCAGGGTCTAAAGACTGACGCACTGGTCCACAAATTACTCCTGGACAGGAAACTTCTGCTTATTATGAAAACGTACTTTATTTCCAAGAGCTACACAAACGTTTTTCAGGACACAAATGCGATATCCTATGTCTGAAAACGTAATTTTCAAGGCAAAGAAAGAGTCCGCTTGCTGCTGCGTGTTGTAGCTAGTTCATTCGCACGGAATCTCCGCACACCCTTCTCTGCACCCCTTTCCTGCTCCTCTCCCCGCTGCCCGATCCGCTCTTCCCCCTGCTCTTCACTTCTTCTCCTTGCACGAAATGTCCGCGCACCCGCTCCCCCCCTCCTCACTTCTCCGTCTTGCCTAACCAACACTGTAGTTAGTTGTTTACAAGTCATGCGGCTGTAAACAAACCTGTTTCTGGCGTAAGGAGGAGGAGGGAGGAGGCGTTTCTACGTAGGAGCTGTGGGGGAGGGGGGGTGGTTTCACGCATGCGCAACATTTGAAAAAGGACAAACAGTCGCTGGATTTCTCGTTCCTTGGAAAATCCTCTATACAACCTTTAAATAGAGAGATGGAAAAATGTGAATTTGAACTTACTGTAGAAAGAAGAGAGAGAAAGAGGGATAGATACATGGATAGATAACTTGGATGGATGGATAGAGATGGAAAGAAGTGAGTTTGAGAGAGTTTGCGGAGGAGGAAAGACGACAGACGCGTGGGTGGACAGATGCGCAGAAAGAGTTTGAACTTCGCTGTAACGGGAGCGATAGATCGAGAGACGGAGAGATGGAGAGACGAGAGAAAGAGCTTGAGCTGAAGAGTGTGAATGGACGAGGGCGAGGAAAGAGTGACCTAGACTGGAGAGATAGACGGAGTGAGAGACGGAAAGAAATGGATCTAGTTGAAGAAAGAGAGAGAGAAAGAACGATAGATGAATAGAAAGAGATCGTTACTTGGATGAATGGATAGATAAAAAAAACGACAGATAGAGAGAGAGATAAATAACTTAGGATAGATGATAGAGATGAACATGGAGGATGGATAGAGAGATGAGAGGAAGATAGAAGTAACAGAAAGGGATAGAAAGAGAAATAGAGACAGTTGAAGAATGTGAAAGGACGAGTGTAAGGAAGACATAAACCGGACAGATCGTTTGGGAGATGGAAAAAGAGAGAGAGATAGCCTGAATGGATGGATAGAGAGGGAGAGATAGAGAGAGATAGACAGATGTGAGAATGTGTGAGTTTGAGATAAATAGATGGATAAAAAACAGACAAACACTTGGACAGAGAGAGATACAGAACATACGGACGTACTGTAGGAAGAGAAAGATGGACAGATGGATATAAAAAAAAGGGACACAGATACTCGACATTTACTTTGAAAGAGAGAGAAAGAGAGAGAGAGATGAATAGATGCATGTATACAGAGACAGATCTAAAGAGAGTAATCTGAACTCACTGTAGACTCGCTACAGATGGATAAAAAGAAAGATAGAAAGAAAGAGACAGATATTTTGGAAGGTGGAAGAATAGAGAGAGAGAGAGATAGTAAATAGTAGAAAGATAAATAGATAGAGAGAGAGAGAGAGAGAGATAGAGAGACAAAGAGAGAAAAATTGATAGATAGAGAAAGAGAGGGAGATGAATAGATGCATGTATAGAGAGAGAGATGTAGAGAGAGTAATCTGAACCTACTGTAGGGAGCGAGAGAGAGAAAGAAAGACAGAATGACAAAAACATAGTTTCTTTGATAGAGAGAGAGAGAGAAAAGAGAGAGAGAAAAGTGAGAGAGAAAAGAGAGAGAGAGAGAAGTCTGAACCTACTGTAGGGAGGGAGAAATGGATAAAAAGAAAAATAGAAATAAAGAGACATAGGTATTTTGGTAGGTGTAGGAATAGATAGAGAGAGAGAGAGAAAGTGTAGAAAGATAAGTAGATAGATAGATTGATAGAGAAATAGAGAGACAAAGAGAAAATTTGATGGAGAAAGAGAGAGAGATGGATAGATAGAAAGAAAGAGACAGTTACTTTGATAGGTGGATGGATAGACAGACAGACAGACAAAGAGATAGAGAGATGAATAGATGAATGAATAGAGACAGATCTAGAGAGAACCTACTATAGGGAGGGAGAGATGGATAGATAAAAAGGAGGAAAGAGACAGACACTTTCTTTGATAGGTGGATGGATAGATAGATAGAGAGACAGATAGAGAGAGATAGACAGAGAGAGAGCTAGATAGAGATAGAGAGAGATAGAGAAAGATAGATTGAAAAAAACATAGACAGTTACTTTGACAGGTGAATAGATAGAGAGATAGACAGACAAATAAAGAGAGAGAGAGATGAATAGATGCGTGTATACAGAGACAGAGAGAAAGAGAGTAATCTGAACTCACTGCAAGGAGCGAGAGATGGATAAAAAGAAAGAAACATAGACAGTTACTTTGACACACAGATAAACAGACACAGATAGAGAGAGAGAGTGAATAAATGCAAGAGAAAGAGAGTATTCTGAACTTACTGTAGGGAGGGAATAGATAGAAAGAGATATAGAGAGTTAATTTGATAAGTGAATAGATAGACATTAATAGATACATGTATAGAGAGAGATCTGAACTTACTGTAGGGAGGGAGATGGATGGATGGATAGAGAGAGAGATAGATGGATGGATAGATGGATGGACTTGAACTTACTGTATTCAAAGAGCATGTGCACGGTGTGGAAAGGAGCCCAGCACACAGTGAACAGAAGGACGATAGTGATCATCATTTTAACGGCTCTCTTCTTCTTCCTGTCAAAAGAAAACACACATTCAAGATAACTCACGATAACTCAAACTAACTCAAGATAACTCAAACTAACTCACGATAACTCAAACTAACTCACGATAACTCAAATTAACTCACGATAACTCAAATTAACTCACGATAACTCAAATTAACTCACGATAACTCAAATTAACTCACGATACCTCAAACTAACTCACGATAACTCGAATTAACTCACGATAACTCAAACTAACTCACGATAACTCAAATTAACTCACGATAACTCAAACTAACTCAAGATAACTCAAATTAACTCACGATAACTCAAACTAAAACTCAAGATAACTCAAACTAACTCAAGATAACTCACGATAACTCAAACTAACTCAAGATAACTCAAACTAACTCAAGATAACTCAAACTAACTCACGATAACTCAAACTAACTCACGATAACTCGAATTAACTCACGATAACTCAAACTAACTCAAGATAACTCAAATTAACTCACGATAACTCAAACTAACTCAAGATAACTCAAACTAACTCACGATAACTCAAACTAACTCAAGATAACTCAAACTAACTCAAGATAACTCAAACTAACTCACGATAACTCAAACTAACTCAAGATAACTCAAACTAACTCAAGATAACTCAAACTAACTCAAGATAACTCAAACTAACTCACGATAACTCAAACTAACTCAAGATAACTCAAATTAACTCAAGATAACTCAAACTAACTCAAGATAACTCAAACTAACTCAAGATAACTCAAACTAACTCACGATAACTCAAATTAACTCAAGATAACTCAAATTAACTCAAGATAACTCAAACTAACTCAAGATAACTCAAATTAACTCAAGATAACTCAAATTAACTCACGATAACTCAAATTAACTCAAGATAACTCAAATTAACTCAAGATAACTCAAACTAACTCAAGATAACTCAAACTAACTCAAGATAACTCAAACTAACTCAAGATAACTCAAATTAACTCAAATAACTCAACTCAAATTAACTCAAGATAACTCAAATAACTCAAATAACTCAAGATTAACTCAAGATAACTCAAATTAACTCACGATAACTCAAATTAACTCAAGATAACTCAAATTAACTCAAGATAACTCAAACTAACTCAATACTCAAACTAACTCAAGATAACTCAAACTAAACTCAAGATAACTCAAATTAACTCAAGATAACTCAAGATAACTCAAATTAACTCAAGATAACTCAAATTAACTCAAGATAACTCAAACTAACTCAAATAACTCAAATAACTCAAACTCTCAAATAACTCAAATTAACTCAAGATAACTCAAACTCAAATAACTCAAGATAACTCAAATTAACTCAAGATAACTCAAATTAACTCAAGATAACTCACTCAAATTAACTCAAGATAACTCAAATAACTCAAGATAACTCAAATTAACTCAAGATAACTCAAATTAACTCAAGATAACTCAAATTAACTCAAGATAACTCAAATTAACTCAAGATAAACTCAAATTAACTCAAGATAACTCAAAAATAACTCAAATAACTCAAATTAACTCAAGATAACTCAAACTCAAACTAACTCAAGATAACTCAAATAACTCAAATAACTCAAGATAACTCAAATTAACTCAAGATAACTCAAGATAACTCAAATCAAATTAACTCACGATAACTCAAATTAACTCAAGATAACTCAAACTAACTCAAGATAACTCAAACTAACTCAAGATAACTCAAACTAACTCAAGATAACTCAAACTAACTCAAGATAACTCAAATTAACTCACGATAACTCAAATTAACTCACGATAACTCAAATAACTCAAGATAACTCAAACTAACTCAAGATAACTCAAATTAACTCAAGATAACTCAAATTAACTCAACTCACGATAACTCAAATTAACTCAAGATAACTCAAACTCAACTCAAATAACTCAAGATAACTCAAACTAACTCACGATAACTCAAACTAACTCACGATAACTCAAATTAACTCACGATAACTCAAATCTAACTCACGATAACTCAAACTAACTCAAGATAACTCAAATTAACTCACGATAACTCAAATTAACTCAAGATAACTCAAATAACTCAACTCAAGATAACTCAAACTAACTCACGATAACTCAACTCAAATCAACTAACTCAAGATAACTCAAACTAACTAACTCACGATAACTCAAATTAACTCAAGATAACTCAAACTAACTCAAGATACCTCAAACTAACTCACGATAACTCAAATTAACTCACGATAACTCAAACTAACTCACGATAACTCAAACTAACTCAAGATAACTCAAATTAACTCACGATAACTCAAACTAACTCACGATAACTCAAACTAACTCAAGATAACTCAAATTAACTCAAGATAACTCAAACTAACTCAAGATAACTCAAATTAACTCACGATAACTCAAATTAACTCAAGATAACTCAAATAACTCAAAACTAACTCAAGATAACTCAACTCAAATAACTAAACTCACGATAACTCAAATTAACTCAAGATAACTCAAACTAACTCACGATACCTCAAACTAACTCAAGATAACTCAAATTAACTCACGATAACTCAAATTAACTCACGATAACTCAAATTAACTCAAGATAACTCAAATTAACTCAAACTCAATAACTCAACTCAAGATAACTCAAATTAACTCACGATAACTCAAATTAACTCACGATAACTCAAACTAACTCACGATACCTCAAACTAACTCAAGATAACTCAAATTAACTCACGATAACTCAAATTAACTCAAGATAACTCAAACTAACTCAAGATAACTCAAACTAACTCATGATAACTCAAACTAACTCAAGCTAAGGCTCCTGGATTTTTCATTTATTTGTTTATTTATTTATTTATTTTTGCGGGAATTTGCGTCCACACAAGTGGACAAGTGGATAAATATTCACGTCCAGACGACAACAGAGCAGTGAGTGAAAATGATGTAATACATACACCACACCTGTATGTGGCGCTGTTAACAATGATAATAATATTTAATAATTCATATCTCATCACCATTTTTTTTTACTTTAAGGTAATTTATCCTATTTTCGATGTATCCCAGAAATATCGCCACTACAAAACATAAGTTTTCATTTTTAGACATATGATTTGGATGAGAATTGTGAGAATAACTTGGTCTCAAAATCCAACAGTTTAATAGTTTAACCCGTGCATAATCTTTGTTATTGATCCATGTGTGTAATTTGCTCAGAGTGTGTTGTTGCAGTGTGTCTCGGTTGCTCGGCGACGGGAGCGGCTCTGTAGGCTACACCTGTCACATTTCTGGCAACGGTCTTGTGTTCTGCGGAGGCCCCTGCCGATGACGGGGTCGCGACGTCATTGTTTTCCGAAAGCTGCGGTTTGCTTGTCCACATGACAATGCATCGCCAGCATTCTCACATTTCTGCACTCTGGAACCCGTTCTCAAAAAACACAATTTTTGCCCACCCAAAACGCCGGCTCTGTGTGCAGTATTTTCCGCACTATTAGTCGCTCTGGATTATAAGACACACTGTCAGTAAAAGGGCTATTTTCGTACTTTTTCACAAATAAACTGCACCGGACTTTAAAGGAAACACAACAGTGTGATGGGTCAGTGGGACTTTGTTTGGTGCGTTCACGGTGACTCTGGGCTTTGTTCAGTTGTGGCTCATCATCCGCCCGCTACACATTTGCACCCAAGGTTTTGTCCAATTTTCAAAGCTGCACTCACCCGCCATCTGCCGATTGATTTTAGATTTTAGAACAATCATACAGCAAACAAACTAATTTATAGTCATTAAATGGTCTATTTTTGAACTTTTTTCACAAATAAACCGCACTGGACTTTAAATGAAACCCAACAGTGTGATGGGTGAGTGGTTTTGTTTGTTTGTTCGTTCACGGTGACTCTGGGCTTTGTTCAGTTGTGGCGTGTAGGGAGGTGCTGTCTGGGACCAACGGATTGTCGGCGTGTTCGCAGTGACTCAGTTGTTCAGTCGTGTCTAGAAGTGACACGTTGCGCTCGCTTTTTTCGGTTCGTTCCTCCGTTCTGTTCCTCGTCGGCGTGGAGTGATGAGTGTGTCTGTGGGTGTTTCTCGCTGTGCGGTCTCTGTCTGCTCCGTGTGTGTTTGTGTGTTCTGTGGGTGGTGCGGCTTTGTAGTTTACTGAAGTCGTGCTGGGACACTCGAGTGGATTCGTGTATCGGGCGCTCTGGATTGTGGGACGCGCAGTCGTTTTTTGATAGGGTTGGCAGCTTAAAAGCGCGACTAATAGCCCGGAAAATACGGTACAAACTTACTAACTCACATTAACTCAAGATAAGATAAGGTAAGTTAATAAATAAATGCAAAATATGTTTAATGCCATACTGTGGAACATTCTAGGTAAACAGTAAAGTCTCTCGTGGTCACAGAGGAAAGGTACACGGTGCATCTTTAAAACAGAAAAATCCTGTTGTTGTAAAGTGTTTCCAAAGTGTGAGCTGTGTTTCTTTTAAAACCATTTCTGTCAGCAGCTTTGCACCGCTAAAAGTCTATGATCTCTACTTTTTTATGTATTTATTAATTTTTTTCTGAATCAATATGAACTATCCTTTAAACGCCTGGTAGCTTTTCTTCAGGTCACAAAGTAAAAATCGATATAACTCTGGTGCAGTTTTTCAGTAGAGGAGCTGGGTTCAAAACACGACTCCGGGTTTGTTTTTGAGGAGGTAACGCGCCTTAAAGTCCATTTTACTTCATATAAAACCCTGAGAACGAACCAATCAGATTAACATTTGAATAAAACACAGAATAATACAAAAAACATTATGTAATCACTCTGCTTTTATGGAAATGTACGCTCTCCTGTACAGTTCTCAGAAATTGCATGCGTTATGATTTCAGCTCGACCTTTAAAGAATTTCTGAGAATGCAAAGTTAAAGAAGAGTGGGCAGGTTATGATGAATATGAGTTTCTATATGAAACTGTAATTATGTTTGGTCCAATCTTAACGTCTTCTAAAGTAGGACAGAAAGTTACTGAATGTCTAATCTTCACTTTTTATTTGTACTTGTACTTGTATTTTACTTTACGGCGAATACATCACATTTTTAGATGGCCATGTTACCTTTTATTGTTTTGAAAATGCTGTATTCACTGAAAATAATGTATTAACATGTTTTATAACTATTACTTTGGTTTTTGGTGCTCTGAATCTGCCCTCACTTCACTCATTTTCAGTGCATAAACAGAAGTTTCCAACCTGTAGCTCTGGAGCAAACTGTTAGTCAGGCTGGCGCCACCTAGTGCCTCCGCTCAATTTCATTTCTCTCCAGTGACTAGGTCAGGAATCAGAATACACTAGACGGTTCGCAAAACCATGTCAAGTGACATAGTCTAATAATTACAGGCTAAGGCCTCCGAGGAGGGGGGTCAAACTTTATTTTCAGACTTCCAGAGGCTTCAGCCTGACCGTTTTACTGTTGTTTTACTTCTGTTTGGAAAAAAACATGTACTGGTACATTTAACCCTCACACTCTCCTCGTTGTCACATTGACCCGAAGACATTTTTTTTCCCTTCCCGCTCTCTTGGGGCGGGTCAGTCAAACCCAAAAATTTATTTTCAAATAAATTCTCGCCAGGCGAGAAAATACATTTTTGGGTCTGACTGACTTGCCCCAAAAAAACAAAAACAAAAAAAACGGATCGATGTGACCCCGAGCAGAGCGTGAGGGTAACAAATATATGTCTGTGTAAATATCTCAAGTTACAACATGGATGCCTATATTTGTACTTTTTTTTTTCTTTTAAAAATTAGTGGCTTATATTCAGGTGCGCCCAGTGGTCCAGAAATTACATTCATGAATCTTATATTTAATATAGAACTGACTCCAAACTCACTCCTATAACTGCCAGCCTCAGTGAGCTTCATTTGCCTAGAGCTGGACGTTATCACACCCCCTCAGTCCACGTCTTTATTCAGTCTATGGTCTACATTCAGTCTTTTCCATTCTTCTTACCCTGATATCTTGTTGATCTCCCTCAGGTTCATGGTGTTGAGGACGGAGGAGTCGCCGACGCGTTTGTGGATCCAGAGCTCGATCCCGATTCTCGTGTAAAGGAACAGCATCGTGAGCAGAGGCAGGAGGAACAGCGCCACCATGATGAACGTGGTGTACGCCTGCCGGTGCGTCAGCGAGCGCCAACTCTCCTGACAGCACACGTGGTAATGATCGTACAGGAAATCATACTTCACCTAAAACACACAGAACAGGTTTAATGACTATTTAAAGGTGCATTGTGTGTGTTTATATGATGATGGTCTGAAGAGAAGACGCAAAAGTGGCGTCGCATCTCCACTTTTTATTCCGCGTTTAGACGAGTGTTTTCGGGAGGAAATCTGTGTGCATACGGTGACGGAAAGTGTGTGAAATTCAACTGTGTATGCACGCCATCCGACATGTTTGTTTCTGTGTACTGTATGTATGTGATTGGCAGAGCGTATTCAACTTTTCCACTCTGGAGGGTGGTTTCATATTTTTGAGTTTTAAAGTTTTTTTTTTTAAGTTTTTGAGTTTTTAAATATTTTGCCGTTTTTACCCAAAAGCGTTTTTGTGTAAACAGACAAACTTTGATGTGTCTCTATCTGCAGGTTGAGGCTCTGGAGACACAGTTGTGTTTGTAATATATTTTTTAGACCAATAAGAGTGCAGCCTACATAAAGAACCTTTAAATAATGTTTGAAATCGCATGTACAGGGTTCCCACTCTTTTTCACAGACAAAATTTCACAACTTTTCCATGACTTTTTCATGATCTAAAGTGAATTTTCCATGACTTTACGGCACCTACATGTGTAGAATTGATCAGACTTTTAGGGCTAAAAATCTTAACTCTTTCCACTCACCTTATGGTTTGGTTTTATAGTTTTTTAACATTCAAAATCCTGTCAGTGCATTTATTGTCGTCTCTTTTAAACAAAAGGCGCAAACATTTGGAAATAATCATAACAGCCTCATGAGAACTTAACAGAACGCTGTAGTTGCCAGAAAGAGATACTAAATCATTGAATCTTTCATTAAATTCCAGGACTTTTCCAGGCTTGAAAAATTACATTTTCAATTTCCATGACTTTTCTAGGATTTCCATGACCGTGGGAACCCTGCATGCAAGAAAAACTAATAACAATTTTGTATCAGCTAAATGTTCTGTAGATTTATTTGTATTTATTAGCACGCTGTTTCTCATTTTTTCTAGTCAAAATAAACATTGCTCTAAATATATTCTTTTTCTAGTCCCAGTTTATGCAGTATTGATCACTTCCCTGGACTTTAAACCACAGGGACACTCCCGCTCCACATCGATCCGTGTATTCAAATGTTTACAGCCTTTTCTCTCATCTGTACTGTTACTCTATCAGAATATGTATTTAACGGACCAAAAAATCTATAGAAATTATAATAAACGAAAATGTCCACTCACCTCCAGCTGCTGCACGAACAACATGGGCGACCCCACGATCACAGAGACGATCCACACCAGGCCTGCAGGGGGCAGAGTGCACAACATCAGTACAGCACATTTACAGTATATGTAAAGGTTGCGCTCACATTACATCATATTTTAGACTCCCTGTAGTTTAACACCGAGCTGGAGGACAGGCCACACTTCTGAGGTGTTTAATTTATCTGACTAAAGTCTCTGTAATTCTTAGGCCTTACTGTTGTCACGATACTAAAACTTCAACTACTAAGGAACAGGCTCAATTAGGGATGGGCAGGATTAGTCGATTAATTGATAATTGATCATTAAGAATTTCATCGATTACGTTCATTTTAATCGACAGACTGAATGTAGGTTGCTGTGTGCGTAGCGTAGAGCGACCAAACAGGTCTGTACATGTGTCTCTGCACTCAGAAGGAGCGAGCAAACACAAACATTCGGTCAGTCTGCAACGTACTGAAGTGCAAATGCGAACGATGTGCAACGATGACTTGTACAAGAAAATCCACGCTTTCCGTTCCGGTCGGGACAAGTGTGAGTCCATGTGCACAGTGTATAAAGCAGAACATATGTTTCAGTGTCCAGTGGGAAAAAGTTTTACCAGGTGAGAGTCGCTCAATGTCGATGACGAGTCCCCACCTCCCTCCCCCCGTACGCTGTCCTGGTTTTGACAAACACAAATCTGGTCACACTAACCTGTATTCACCTGAGTCATGTCTTTTAATCCAACAGAAACTGACCACATCAGCGACACAAGAGCTGTAGTTTTATCTTCGTTGAGTTTATGAAAATTAGCGATGCAGTTTTAAGTTTTGTTTCTGTGAGAGTTTCACAAATCTGCATTAAACACATTATAATGTCAAACGGGCTGATGTGGCTCTAGAGTCGTTATGGTTTATATGTCGTAAAGTTGAATTTATTTATGCAGATTAGTAGTGCAGATAGTAATAATAATGATGATCATTTTAATATAAAAACGTTAATGATTCATCGATAATCGATTGTTAATTCTTCCGACGATCGATTAAGAAAATTTCATCGAATGCCCATCCCTAGGCTCAATACTGATACTGATACCAATACTACAATTATAATTTTTTTAAAAATGCAACCCTGCCAGGTCTATCCACATGAAACTAAAAAGCTACATTCCCTCTCAGTGATCAAAAAAAAGGTGTTAAAGGTGCACTGTGTTGGCCTGATTCATCAGCCGGTTTCACTTCGTAGAAACCGTCTGACCTCGCAGTGTTAGAATTCGTAGGTGGGTACAGTTTATCATTTAAACAATCGCTGCTATTTAGTCGTGACGTATGTAATGCACCAGATCCCGTTAGAAGAGGGACAATAACGTCTTTCCCCTTGATAAAATTCACTTGGAGAATTGTCTCATCACGCTTTACATCTGTGGGCTGAGGAGGAGAAGGAGGAAGAAGATAAACTGAGTGTGAGGCTGTTCTACCTCAGCCCACATCCCATATCGCTCACAAATCCAAAGAGACGTGGATGAAAGTCCAAAGCCAGGACTGGTGGAGCCGGATCATGGGGATCACGTCAGAATGGCGACACAACGAGCATGCCCAACTTATTTTTAAGAAGAATAAACGTTTACTAGCCTGATTCATCAGCCGGTTTCACTTTGTGGAAACTGTCTGACCTCACAGTGTTAGGATTCGTTCGCTCGACAGTAGGTGGGTACATTTTTTATTTAACCAATCACTGCTATTTGGTCCTGACGTATGTAATGCACCACTAACGGGGTTAACTGGTATATTAAGCTTTTCCCAAATCCCGTAGTACGAAGGACAATAACGTCTTTCCCTTTGATGAAATTCACCAAACATTCTCTTTGTTCCGGTTTTAAATCCTCGAGCTCAGGAATTGTTGCCAACACAGAATATACGGCTCTTCGCTGATTGCCTGGTGTCCGAACTCGTACTTCCGGGTTTTTGCGAACCGTCTAGTGCAGGTATGTCCAAACTATGGCCTGTGGGCCAAATGCGGCCCTCAGACAAATTTTTCTTGGCCATCAGGCTTCCAGGAGAATTGGCCCAAATTACCTTGCAAATGACCTTTTTACTGCAAGTTTTTTGAAAATCAACCTGGATAAAGCTCATATTGAATATTTAGTGTTTGGTTTTAAGGATCTTAATGTGAATAAAGACCGATGACTCATTCTAACGTGTTAAACATGCACATAGTTCAATTATTCACTGTACTGAGCACCAGTCTACGGTCCTCGATCGGCCCTTTGCTTTGTCTGTGTTTAGAAATGTGGCTCTTGATGAAAAAAGTTTGGACACCCCTGGTTTAGTTTATTCTGATTCCTGATCTAGTCGCTGGAGAGAAATGAAATTGAGCAGAGGCACACGGTGGCGCCAGCCTGACTATCACTGTGTAACTTTTTGGTTGGAACATTCTGCCTGGAATGTTCCACAGTGTGACATTAAACAGCTCTACTTTACATTTATTCAATTATAAGTGGTTTTACAGCTCAAAAATACCAAGAAAAACAGGTATTCTGATTATTTTGGTCAATACTGAAATCACAATTATTTGAAAGATTATTTTTTTTGTTACACAATGCATTTATTCAGCATTTCTCGCTTTCTCTCAAAACAAACAACAACACTTTATTATTGATAATTTACGCAAAACTTTCAAATTGAAAATAAATACAGGCAACAAATATGAACCTTAGAGCAGTTTTGCGATGTATAAAACATAAAATTACATAAAATACACTTTGAACATGAAATAAGGCAAAGAAAAAAAAAAAATTATCCAAAATAAACTATATATCCAGCTGTTCTACAATCTCTATATCTAAAAAATAAAATAAATATACTTCATTATATAAAAAATATCCAGAAATAAACTTTGCTAAGCTTCGTTTCAACTAGATCACATGAGTTTGGAGATCGTTTGACACGCAAATCGAAATCACAATCAAAATTCGCTTAATTGCAGACTTATTTTAAATATTAAAACACACAGGGGCAGCTAAGATTGAATATATTAATAACTACGACAAAAAATAGTGAACAGAATGAGTGATATAAACAAAAACAAACAAAATGCCATGTCTTTTTGTCCATGTCCATGTTGTTCACTTTGACAGTCATGATAATATTTTAATGTATCACTTCTTGAGATTAAATTTGTACCATCGTTGCGTCTTGCTCCTACAATTAAATAAATGCGAGATATATTTGTTTAATGTCATACCGTAACATCACCATGGAGACAAGCAGGAGACACAACCCTCCACCGGAAAAGATGTACAGTGCACCTTTTACGTTGAATATTTCTTTCAAAAACACTGAATCTTCCGTTGATTTATCCAGGCCGGTGTCTATTTCTATCTTTGTCTGAAAATAAAACATGGTCTAATTCAACAATATGCATTCAGTCTATTTGCAGAACGAAGCGAGACGTATTGGGGCTAATGCTAACAGCTCGCGCTATAACCCCCGCGCAATTAGCGTCACGTCGTCGTTAAATACACGTCCATCAAACCGGAGTGGATTTCAAGCGTGAGCCCCCAGCTGTGAGCGAGACGTGGGGCCTATAGAACATATACGGGGACGAGGGGAGAAAATTACACGCACTTCGAAGCGGAAAACCTCCCCGGAAATGTATAGACTTAAAAAGCGTCCGCGATTACTGCAGGGAGAGCGTTACCAACAAAGTGCGCTCGTTCCAAAGACCTAATTTTCAAGAAGTTACGAGTTTAAAAGGATTAACGGAGAATGTTGTGTTATTTTTCTGATCGAAGTTACGTTTCCTCGTCGCAAACAAACCCGGAGTTGTGAATGCAAAGTAGGAAGAAACTGAGGCACTCAAAAAGTACAAAATAATAAGAGACCGGTCCCTACACTGAAGAGCAGCAAAAGGACAATTCTGCACCTTTTTGTATATCCAAGTAGCATCCTGCATCCCAAAACCCGGAGTTGTGTTTTGTTTCTTTGTTTCATTCACACGTTTAACACACAAACCCTGCAAATTTAGACTGAGTTCTTGTCCCAAATATGAAAAATGACACAATTTTTTTACTTAAATCAATTTAATAAACCAGGAAAAACAGAAACCATGAGCTCCTTTAGCGTCAGAAGCTCGGGAGGTTTAACCAGCGTGAGGATCCATGAGATCTCCCACAATCCACTGCACAGATCAAACCCAACAGATTCGAAACTTAAACTTAAATTAAAACTTCATGACATCACTAGGTGGAATAGAACATTTGGAGATGGAGACAAGTCTGTCTAGTCACTAGACACACTATTATTACCTCCGCCAAGGAGGTTATGTTTTGCCGGCGTTTGTTTGTCTGTTTGTCTGTTTGTTTGTTTGTTTGTTTGTCTGTTTGTTTGTTTGTCTCTTTGTTTGTTTGTTTGTCTGTTAGCAACATAACTCAAAAAGTTATGGACCGATTTTTATGAAATTTTCAGGATTTGTTGGAAATGTGAAAAGGAAGAACTGATTTCATTTTGGGGGTGATCCGGAAGAAATCCTGGATTCTGGATCACTTTGAAATTTTAATTAACATTGTGTTAAATGGGGCCAAAAATTTTGTTTCTCAATGTCTCGGTTAATTATTGACCAAACCCCATGAAATTTGACTCAGGGATGGACAATCGGATCCTCTTTCATATTCCAAATTGAAAGATACCAGACAAATATTTATGGAAAACACAATTAATATGAGGGGGACTGTAGTCCTTGGCGGAGGTCTGCGCTCTCTGACTGCTTTTCTAGTTTCCAGAGTATTTCCTGAGGTGAGGAGTATTGTCAGTGTCTGCACACTGTCGATTGTCTGTCTGATTTTAGGCCTCAGACTTAAAAGTCGTTGGTGCATCCAAAACTGGCGCACAGGCTGATGACGCGGCGCAAAGAATTATGGTCCATGTAGTTTACTGTGTTATGCACCACAGGAGCAGATTGAAAATTCTTATTTTGCCAAAAGACACAGTTTAATACCGTGACGAGACCACAACAATATCGTGATATCGCCAATATTGTTACATCCCTGGTACTGAACAATTTGATATTATATTGAATATTGTTGCATTCCTATAATCTACAGATACAGTATATTACACATTTCATCATTATTTTTCATCACTCTACTTTTTGTGAAGCTAATAGCAACAGCAAATACTATTTTAAGAAGAGAAAACTTTATTTTTTCCATCCTTCTTTAACAGAAAAGCAGATTTAACTAATATTTGTACCTTGGAAATTCACAATTGTTGTTTATTTTTTGTTAAAATGTCATAAAACCATCAGCGTTTAGATTCTGCTCGTCTGTTAATCATTGGAAATACTGTATATTATGTCCACTTCCACTTGCCTCCAACCCAGAACTTTGAACATTCTGACGACGCAGGATTTGAAGGGTCCACACGCTCTGAGCTGAAGTTGCCAACTCTTTGTTATGACGACATTTACTGCAACACCAGATTCCACTGGACACTGCAGTTTTCAGCTTGTCAACTTGATTCTTTTATTAACTTGTTTTCGAAAAATACTGAGATTTACAATGTCCAGATTACAACAAATGATCCGCGGGCGTCATCGATTATAATTACAGCAGACACGAGCGCAATGTGTCATCTTTAAACCTGTAAAACTCCACAGCCCTTCATCCTTCATCCTCCTCTTCCTCCTCTTCCTCTTTCTCTCTCCTGTTATTGTTGTCCAGTTTGTTTGGACACGTCCGGAGTTTCATTTCCACAGTGTTTGTCCAGCCGCCCGGCAGTGACTCAGCCGAGGGGGGCAGGTGTGTTGACAGGGGAGACAGGTGCAGGCGCTGGTAATTTGGTTATTTTAGGAATGTCAAAAGTATCGAAAATCAGATAATCGATACTTCACACACCTTCAACGGAATCACTGAGATAATTTAAGTCCTGGAATTGTCGAACTTTACTCAACAAAAGTTAAAGGAGACGTCAGAGATAAAAAAAATTAACAAAATAGCGACAACTTAAATTTCGGAGTTTTTGGCAACGGTGAAAACAACCTGCACAGGCTCATGATATGTGCAAGACTGTTCTATAGACCAGGTCTAAACCAGGACTAAACTAGGTCTAAACCAGGACTAAACCAGGACCGAACCAGGTCTAAACCAGGACTAAACCAGGACTAAAACAGGACTGAACCTGGACTAAACCAGGTCAAAACCAGGACTAAACCAGGACTAAACAAGGACTAAAACAGGACTGAACCTGGACTAAACCAGGACTGAACCAGGACTAAAACAGGTCTAAACCAGGACTGAACCAGGACTAAAACAGGTCTGAACCAGGACTGAACCAGGACTAAACAAGGACTAAAACAGGACTGAACCTGGAGGACTAAACCAGGTCTAAACCAGGACTGAACCAAGACTGAACCAGGACTAAAAGAGAACTAAACCAGGACTGAACTAGGACTAAACCAGGTCGAAACCAGGACCGAACCAGGTCTAAAACAGGACTAAAACAGGACTGAACCTGGAGGACTAAACCAGGTCAAAACCAGAACTGAACCAGGACTAAACAAGGATTAAACCAGGTCAAAACCAGAACTGAACCAGGACTAAACAAGGACTAAACCAGGTCAAAACCAGAACTGAACCAAGACTGAACCAGGACTAAAACAGAACTAAACCAGGACTGAACTAGGACTAAACCAGGTCGAAACCAGGACCGAACCAGGTCTAAACCAGGACTAAAACAGGACTGAACCAGGACTAAAGCAGGACTCAATCAGGACTAAACCAGATCAAAACCAGGTCTAAACCAGAACTGAACCAAGACTAAACCAGGACTAAAACAGGGAACTAAACCAGGACTGAACCAGGACTAAAACAGGACTGATCCCAGGACTGCACCTGGACTGAACAAGGACTGAACCAGGACTGAACCAGAACTGAACTAGGACTAAGCTAGGTCTAAATCAAAACTAAATCAGGACTAAACCAGGACTGAACCAGGTAAAAACCAGAACTGAACCAAGACTGACCAGGACTAAAACAGGACTAAAACAGGACTAAACCAGGACTAAACCAGGATCTAAACCAGGTCTAAACCAGGACTAAACCAGCACTGAACCAGGACTCAGTGTCGGGGAAGCCTCAGACTCTCGGAGGTGATCTTGCGTAGACCGTCAGGTGCGTAGGTGACGTCAGGTGACGTCAGGTGACCTCAGGTGACCTCAGATGCGCCCGACCGCACTTTACAGACACTCTGCTCCACGGGCTTCTCGCTCTCAAGTCCAAGATTAGTCCTGGTTTAGACCTGGTTCAGTTCTGGTTTAGTCCTGGGTACGTGTGTTAAGTAAAAAAAACATCAAATATTACTACTTTTACTGGGCTGACACCTTTATATTTGTTTGGGGGGTAAAATGTAGCTGTTATCTTGAAAACTACCTCTTCATGACATCACAAGGTGGAACAAAGGATTTTGAGCTTTGGAAATGTAGACAAACTAGTCCAGGATTGTTCAAACATGTGACTGAAACAAAAAACACAACTCCAGGTCTGTTTGCGAAGAGGAAACAAGATTATAACACGAATTAACACGGGATCTTTAATCAAAACACTAAAACTAAATTCTAATTTCTGGGCAAACAGGTGCAGACAGGTGCAGACAGGTGCAGACAGGTGCAGGCAGGTGCAGGCAGGTGCAGGCAGGTGCAGACAGGTGCAGACAGGTGCAGACAGGTGCAGGTGCAGACAGGTGCAGGTGCAGGTGCAGACAGGTGCAGACAGGTGCAGACAGGTGCAGGTGCAGACAGGCAGGTGCAGACAGGTGCAGGAGGTGCAGACAGGTGCAGCAGGTGCAGGAGGTGCAGGAAGGTGCAGGTGCAGACAGTGCAGGTGCAGACAGGTGCAGGCAGGGTTTTTAGGAGGAGGAGGGTGTGAGCAGTGTTGGGAAAGTGACTTTAAAAATGTATTCCCCTACAGATTACAGATTACACACTCCAAAATGTAGTTTGTAACATAATCCATTAAATTACTTAAAGTGAGTAATGTAATCTGAATACTTTGGATTACTTGATATTGTCCTGGTTTTAGACCTGGTTTTAGTCTGGTTTAGGCCTGATTTTAGTCCTGGTTTAGTCTTTTTAGTTGGTTTAGTCCTGGTTTAGTCCTGGTTTAGTCCTGGTTTAGTCTGGTTTAGTCCTGGTTTAGTCCTGGTTTAGTCCTGGTTTAGTCCTGGTTTAGGCCTGGTTTTAATCCTGGTTTAGTCCTGGTTTAGTCCTGGTTTAGTCCTGGTTTAGTCCTGGTTTAGTTTAGTCCTGGTTTAGTCCTGGTTTAGTAGTCCTGGTTTAGTCCTGTTTAGTCCTGGTTTTAGTCCTGGTTTAGTCCTGGTTTAGTCCTGGTTTTAGTCCTGGGTTAGTCCTTGTTTTAGTCCTGGTTTTAGTCCTGGTTTAGTCCTGGTTTAGTCCTGGTTTTAGTCCTGGTTTAGTCCTGGTTTAGTCCTGGTTTTAGTCCTGGTTTTAGTCCTGGTTTAGTCCTGGTTTAGTCCTGGTTTTAGTCCTGGTTTTAGTCCTGGTTTAGTCCTGTTTTAGTCCTGATTTTAGTCCTGGTTTAGTCCTGGTCCTGGTTTAGTCTGGTTTAGTCTGGTTTTCCTGATTTTTAGTCCTGGTTTAGTCCTGGTCCTGGTTTAGTCCTGGTTTTTAGTCCTGGTTTAAGTCCTGGTTTAGTCCTGGTTTAGTCCTGGTTTAGTCCTGGTTTAGTCCTGTTTAGTCCTGAGTTAGTCCTGATTTAGTCCTGGTTTAGCCCAAAATATGAAAACTCTTGTGTAATCCATTTATTTCAGCAAAGTAACTGTAATCCAATTACCACTCACTGAAACAGTAACTGTAACTGAATACAGTTACTCATAATTTGTACTCTGATTACGTAACTCCAGTACTTGTAATCTGTTACTCCCCAACACTGGGCATGAGTCAGGTGTAGGCAGGGACAGACAGGTGCAGACAGGTGCAGATGCTGTGTGTCTGAGCAGATTTCACATTTTATAATTAGAGTGAAACTGGAGCCACAGGAACAAGTCTGACTCACAGTGTGCAGACCAGAATAAACGAGGGATGAAAGAGGAGGAGGAGGAGGAGGAGAGAGGAAGAGGAGGAGGAGGAAGGAGGAGGAGGAGGAAGAGGAGGAGGAGGAGGAGAGAGGAGGAGGAGGAGGAGGAGGAGGAGGAGGAGGAGGAGGAGGAGGAGGAGGAGGAGGAGGAGGAGGAGGAGGAGAGGAGGAAGGAGGAGGAGGAGGAGGAGGAGGAGGAGGAGGAGGAGGAGGAGGAGGAAGAGAGGAGGAGGAGAGAGGAGGAGGAGGAGGAAGAGGAGGAGGAGGAGGAGGAGGAGGAGGAAGGAGGAGGAGGAGAGAGGAGGAGGAGGAAGGAGGAGAGAGGAGGAGAGGAGAGGAGGAGGAGAGGAGGAGGAGAGAGGAGGAGGAAGAGGAGGAGGAGGAAGAGGAGGAGGAAGAGAGGAGGAGGAGGAGGAAGGAGGAGGAGGAGGAGGAGGAGGAGGAGGAGAGGAGGAGGAGGAAGAGAGGAGGAGGAAGAGGAGGAGGAGGAGGAGGAGGAGGAGGAGGAGGAGGAAGGAGGAGGAGGAGGAGGAGGAGGAAGGAGAGGAGGAGGAGGAGGAGAAGAGGAGGAGGAGGAGGAGGAAGAGAGGAGGAGGAGGAGGAGGAGGAGGAGGAGGAGGAGGAGGAGGAGGAGGAGGAGGAGGAGAGGAGGAGGAGGAGGGAGGAGGAGGAAGGAGGAGAGAGGAGGAGGAGGAGGAGGAGGAGGAGGAGGAGGAGGAGAGGAGGAGGAGGAAGAGAGGAGGAGGAGAGAGGGAGGAGAGGAGGAGGAGGAGGAGGAGGAGGAGGGAGAGGAGGAGGAGGAGGAGGAGAGGAGGAGGAGGAGGAGGAGGAAGAGGAGGAGGAGGAGAGGAGGAGGAGGAGGAGGAGAGAGGAGGAGGAGAGGAGAGGAGGAGGAGGAGGAGGAGGAGGAGGAGAGGAGGAGGAGGAGGAGGGAGGAAGAGGAGGAGGAGGAGGAGGAGGAGGAGGAGGAGGGAGGAGGAGGGAGAGGAGGAGAAGGGAGGAGGAGGGAGAGGAGGAAGGAGGAGGAGAGGAGGAGGAGGACGGACGGGAGGAAGAGGAGGACTTTTTTTGTTATTGTTAGAAAAATCACCTTTTCATTTGTGAACTTGGCAGTTTTCGGTGACTCTGCCCATTCTGCTGTTAAAGCTTCAAAACTGTTGTATTTAAGTAAAACAGAGACTTCAAAATAATCTAGTAGTAGTATCTAGTAGGAGTAGTAGTAGTAGTAGTCGTAGCAGAAGTAGTAGCAGTAACAGTATTATTATTATTAGTATTAGTAGTAATAGTAGCTGCTGTAGTAGTAGTAGTAGTAGTAGAAGTAGGTAGTAGTAGTAGTAGTAGTAGTAGTAGTAGTAGTTGTAGTAGTAGAGTAGTAGTAGTAGTAGTAGTAGTAGTAGTAGTAGTAGTAGTAGTAGTAGTAGTAGTAGTAGTAGTAGTAGTAGTAGTAGTAGTAGAGTAGTAGTTGTAGAGTACAGTAGTAGTAGTAGTAGTAGTAGTATAGTAGTAGTAGTAGTAGTAGCTGTAGTAGTAGTTGTAGTAGTAGTAGTAGTAGTAATAGTAGCAGCCGCAGCAGCAGTAGTAATAGCAGCAGTAGTAGTAGTTATTGTAGTAGTAGTAGAAGTACTAGCTGTAGTAGTAGTTGTAGTAGTAGTAGTTATAGTAGTAGTAGTAGTAGTAGTAGTTAGTAGTAGTAGTAGTAGTAGTAGCAGCAGCAGCAGCAGTAGTAGTAGCAGTAGTAGTAGTAGTAGTAGTAGAAGTAGTAGTGTTAGTAGTTGTAAGTAGTAGTAAGTAGTAGTAGTAGTAGTAGAGTAGTAGTAGTAGTAGTAGTAGTAGTAGTTGTAGTAGTAGTAAAGAGTATTAGTAGTAGTAAAAAGTATTTGGGGACTCTACTTTACCTGGTTTTTGTATTAAAGTTTCCAAGCTCTTGTATTTTTGTAAACTGGGACTAAGTCGTGGGCTGAAGTAAATATTTATTGAAAAATTCCAACAACATCTGGACGTTTTCTCTTCTTTCGAGATATGTAAAGTTAAACCTTTTCTTATTAAAATAAAAGTTTAAAAATAGTTTTACTTAAACACTGAATCCAGAACAAGTATAATATTAAATAGTGACAATATTTTTAATAAATAATGTCTCTATAGCCGATCTGTAGTCGGTGGGGCAGCTCTAATACATATTTGATGTGGTCTCCCGGGCCAAATATAATTATATCACGGGCCAAATTTGGACCCCGGGCCTGAATTTGACATGTCTGGTTTAATGAGTTTAAACAAAACAAAACAAAACACAAGTCCAGGTCTGAATGTGATGAGGAAACAACATTAAAACAGATCAGAAAACGTAATATCGGCACTTTAAATAATTGTGACAGATTTCCAACTTTAAAAAAATTAAATTCTAGTTGTTTATACTGCAAAAACAAACTGGTCGAACCTCTGCTCTGTGAAGGTCCAAAACATGAAATCTGCCAGAGTCTGTGCTTCATTTGGAAACTCTTAACCTTAATTAAAACGTGACACTTTTTTCATCAGAACTCAAAACAAAACGAGCAGATAAAGAGGCGGCTTTCACGTGCACGCTTCAGTTTGTCACAGCGTCACAGAAACACCTGTTTGGCCTTCAGCACCAGAGCCTTTTCAGACAGAACCACAGCTGGACCACAACATCCACCGAACCAAATCTACCGAACCAAATCCACCAAACTGAATCCACCAAACCAAATCCACCAAACTGAATCCACCAAACCAAATCTACCAGACTCTGACTGAAATACTAAACCAGATGCACCAGCTCAAGGTTTAGTCCTGGTTTAGTCCTGGTTTAGGCTTGGTTTGGTCCAACCACTGCCAAACTCTGACAAAAATACTAAACAATATTCACTAGCTCAAGGTTTAGTCCTGGTTTAAATCCTGGTTTAGATCTAGTTTAGTCCTGGTGCAGACATAATTTAGTCCTTGTTTAGTCATGTTTCAGTCTGGGATTGGTTCTGGTTTAGACCTAGTTTAGTCCTGGTTTAGACCTAGTTTAGTTCTGGTTTAGTCCTGGATTAGTTTTGGTTCAGACATAGTTTAGTTCTGGTTTAGTCCTTTTCAGTCCAGAATTGGTCCTGGTTTAGAGCTAGTTTAGTCCTGGTTTAATTTTGTTTCAGTCCTGGATTAATTTTGGTTCAGACATAGTTTAGTCCTGGTTGAGTCCTGGTTTAGTTCTGTTTCGGTCCAGAATTGGTCCTGGTTTAGACCTAGTTTAGTCCTGGTTTAGTTTTGTTTCAGTCCGGGATTAGTCCTCGTTCAGACGTAGTTTAGTCCTGGTTTAGTCCAGGTTTAGTCCAGGTTTAGTCCAGGATTAGTCCTGGTTTAGACTTGGTTTAGTCCTGGTTCAGTCTTGGATTAGTTTTGGTTCAGACATAGTTTAGTCCTGGTTTGGTCCTGGTTTAAACCTAGTTTAGTCCTGGTTTAGTTCTGATTCAGTCCGGGATTAGTCCCCGTTCAGACATAGTTTACTCCTGGTTTAGTCCTGGTTCAGACCCAGTTTAGCAGAGTTTAGTCGAAACTAAAACTGCATTACAGTAAGGTGAGTATCTGTCCCGTCCCCTTGTTATGAAGTTATCTGATTACTGCAGTTATCTGACTACTGCAGTTATCTGATTACCGCAGTTATCTGACTACTGCAGTTATCTGACTACTGCAGTTATCTGACTACCGCAGTTATCTGACTACTGCAGTTATCTGACTACTGCAGTTATCTGATTACCGCAGTTATCTGATTACCGCAGTTATCTGACTACTGCAGTTATCTGATTACCGCAGTTATCTGACTACCGCAGTTATCTGACTACTGCAGTTATCTGATTACCGCAGTTATCTGACTACTGCAGTTATCTGATTACCGCAGTTATCTGACTACTGCAGTTATCTGACTACTGCAGTTATCTGACTACCGCAGTTATCTGACTACTGCAGTTATCTGATTACCACAGTTATCTGACTACCGCAGTTATCTGACTACTGCAGTTATCTGACTACCGCAGTTATCTGACTACTGCAGTTATCTGACTACTGCAGTTATCTGACTACTGCAGTTATCTGACTACTGCAGTTATCTGATTACCGCAGTTATCTGACTACTGCAGTTATCTGACTACTGCAGTTATCTGATTAGCGCAGTTATCTGACTACTGCAGTTATCTGACTACTGCAGTTATCTGATTAGCGCAGTGATCTGACTCCCCCTCCCGTGTGTGTACCTAGCATCTTGTAGGCTCGTTTGGAGGAGTACTGGCGTCTCATCTGCAGCGGGAACACGATGCCCTGGTAGCGCTCGATGGCGATGCAGGTCATGGTGAGGATGCCCGTCACGATGGCCGTGGTCTGGACGAAGGGCACGGTCTTACACACCAGCACGCCTGCCGACACAACACACACATGTACAGGTAAAATACACAAACAAAAACATATGATTTAATCCAATTATTATTCACAGTGTAGTTTAAAGGTTTGACATTACGCAGAATTGACTCTTGAGAGATTTAAACCATGTTCAAATGTTGTTTCATCGTCAAAAACAAAACTGGAGTTGTGTTTTTTTCTTCTGTCTAAATCCGTGTATCATTCGTTCATTCATTCTTCAAAATAAAACCAAAAATAAAAAATGAAAAAAAAAACAACAACTATTTTCTTCATTATTTGTCTCCAAAACCAAAATGAAAAAAAACAGATGATTTGTTTTTTCAGTTTTTGATTTTGTGTTTAAATGAATAATGGAAAAAACGGATAACAAACTGTTTTCGTGGCCTTAAACTGCGATGCCGGACTGAACCAGGACTGAACCAGGACTGAACCAGGACTGAACCAGGACTGAACCAGGACTGAACCAGGACTGAACCAGGACTGAACCAGGACTGAATTTACTTACGTAAATAATGGACCAATCAACATTTGCTGCAGACTCTGTGTTTGAGTCCTAGTTTAGACCTGGTGTAGTCCTGGATTAGTCCAGGTTCAAGCCTAGTTTAGTCCTGGATTAGTCCTGTTTAAGGCCTAGTTTAGTCCTGGTTTAGTCCTAGTTCAGGCTTAGTTTAGTCCTGGATTAGTCCTAGTTCAGTCCTGGATTAGTCCTGTTTAAGGCCTAGTTTAGTCCTGGTTCAGACCTAGTTTAGTCCTGGATTAGTCCTAGTTCAGACCTAGTTTAGTCCTGGTTTAGTCCTAGTTCTGACCTAGTTTAGTCCTGGATTAGTCCTAGGTCAGACCTAGTTTAGTCCTGGATTAGTCCTGTTTAAGGCCTAGTTTAGTCCTGGATAAATCCTATTTAAAGCCTAGTTTAGTCCTGGATTAGTCCTAGTTCAGGCTTAGTTTAGTCCTGGTTTAGTTCTGGTTTAGTCCTGGTTTAGTTCTGGTTTAGTCCTGGTTTAGTCCTGGTTCAGGCCTAGTTTACTCCTGGATAATTCCAGGTTCAGACTCAGTTCAGTCCTGGATTAGTCCTAGTTCAGACCTAGTTTAGTCCTGGTTTAGTCCTGGTTCAGACTTGTTTAGTTTCTTTTTCTATTGGATGTTAGTGCACGTGATTCCAGCTGCAGGTTCTGTGTTTGAGAAATGAATTATGAATAGTTAAATCCTCCAGTCTGAAATAATTCCGATTTTTTTTGTTTTTGAAAAATGTGTAAAATGAAAATCTGGTGTCAGCTCCTTTACTTATTATTTAAGTTTTTAATATTTTTGGAACCAGAATCTAAAGATCTTTGAAAAACTCTACATTAAAGGTCCTGTATTATGCAAAAATTGACTCAAAAATTGAAGTTTAAGTCATGTTTTTACCTCCTCAAAAAGAAACCTGGACTTGTGTTTGTTTCATTCACACATAAATCGTGTAAAATGGACCTGTGGTATTTTCATCACACACACTTTTTCATTTTCAGTTTTTATTAGAGTCTTGTGGTTCAGCCTGGGACCTGGAGACCCGTCTCTCCTTCTCTCTCTCCTTCTCTTTCTTTCTCTTTCTTTCTCTCTGCTCTGGTTTTGTTGCCGTATAAATAAGTTTGATGGGAGGATGGAATGAGCAGAGAGAGGAGAGAGAGTCACCTTGAATCAGCCCGAAAACAAGGTGAAAATAACACGAGAGAAAGTAACAGAGAGAGAGAGAGAAAAGGAGGGAGAGGGAGGAGGGAAAAAAGAGAGAAAGAGTGAGGGAAAATGGTGTTAGTTCCTTTAGATAGAGAGAAAGAGAGAGAGAGAAAGAGAGGGGTGGGGGGGTGGAGGAAGAGAGAAAGAAAGACAGAAGGGCAGAGAGAAAGAGAAGAAGAGAAAGAGGGAGAGAAAGGGGTGGGGGTGGAGGAGGAGCAAAAGAAAAAGAGAGGCAGAGAGAGAGAGAAGAGAGAAAGAGACAGAGAGATGAGTGGAGGATGGAGGAGAGAGAAAAGAGAGAGAGCGGACAGAAAGAGACAGAGAGGAAGAGAGGAAGAGAGAGATGGGCGGAGGGGGGAAGAAGAGGGAAAGTGAAAGAGTGAAACAGTCTTTTTTATTACTCTCCCTTGTATTTTCTCTCATTTTTTTCGGTTTTCTATTAGTTTGTTGTGTTTTTGTGAAAATCTCTGGAGCCGATTCTGTTCACACATAAACAAGTGAGACTCTGAACGACCACAGAAAGAGACGAGGGAGAGAGAGAGAGAGAGAGAGAGGGGGGGGGGGGGGGAGGGGGGGGAGAAAGAGGGGAGAGAGAGAGAGAGAGGGAGGGGGAGAGAGAGAGAGGAGAGACAGAGAGAGAGGGGGGAGAGAGAGAGAGAGAAAGAGAGAGAGAGAAAAGAGAGGGAGGGGAGAGGGGAAAGAGCAGGAGGGAGAGAGAGAGAGAGGGAGAGAAGGGAGAGAGAAAGAGAGGGAGGGGAGCAGGAGAGAGAGAGAGGAGAGAGAGAGAGAGAGAGAGAGAGAGAGAGAGAGAGGGAGGGGAAGAGGGGAAGAGCAGGAGGGAGAGAGAGAGAAAGAGAGGGAGGGAAGAGAGGGGAAAGAGAGGAGGGAAGAGAGAAGAGAGAGGGGAAAGAGAGGGAGGGAGAGAAAGAGAGAGAGAAAGAGAGAGAGAAAAAGAGGGAGGGGAGAAAGAGAGGGAGGGGAGAGAGAAAGAGAGAAGGGAAAGAGGGAGGGGAGAGAGAGAGAGAGAGGGAGGGGGAGAGAGAGAGACGGAGAGAGAGAGAGGGAGGGGGAGAGAGAGAGAGAAGAGAGGGAGGGGAGAGAGAGAGAGAGAAGAGAGAGGGAGGGGAGAGAGGAGAGAGAGAGTAGAGAGAGGGGAGAGAGGGAGAGAGAGAGAGAGAGAGAGAGAGGGGGGAGAGAGAAAGGAGAGACAGAGAGAGAGGGGGGAGAGAGAGAGAGAGGGGGAGAGAAAGCGAGGGAGGGGAGAGAGAGAGAAAGAGAGGGAGAGGAGAGAGAGAGAGAGAGAGAAGAGAGGGAGAGAAAGAGAGGGAGGGGAGAGGGGAAAGAGCAGGAGGGAGAGAGAGAGAGAGGGAGAGAAAGGAGAGAGAAAGAGAGGAGGGGAGCAAGAGAGGGAGGGGGAGAGAGAGAGAGAGAGAGAGAAGAAGAGGGAGGGGAGAGGGAAAGAGCAGGAGGGAGAGAGAGAGAAGAGAGGGAGGGAAGAGAGGGGAAAAGAGAGTGAGGGAGAGAGGAAGAGAGAGGGGAAAGAGAGGGGGAGAGAGAAAGAGAGAGAGAAAGAGAGAGAAAAAGAGGGAGGGGAGAAAGAAGAGGGAGGGGGAGAGAGAAGAGAGAAGGGAGAGGGAGGGGAGAGACAGAGAAAAGAGAGGGAGGGAGAGAGAAAGAGACGGGAGAGAAAGAGAGGAGGGGGAGAGAGAGAGAGAGAAAGAGAGGGAGGGGGAGAGAGAGAGAAAAGAGAGGAGGGGAGAGAGGAAGAGAGAGTAAGAGGGGGAAAGAGAGGGGAGAGAGTAAGATAGAGAGAAGGGGTGAGGGGGACAGAGAGAGGGGGGAGAGTAAGAGAGGGAGAGAGAGATGAAGAGAGACAGAGAGAAAGGGGGAGGTGGGGGTGAAGGGAGGGAGAGAGGCAAAGAGTAAGAGAGAGAGAAAAAGAAAGAAGGAGGGAGAGAGAGAAAGAAAGAAAGAGACAAAGTGAAAGAGAAATAGGGAGGTGGGGTGGAGGGAGAGAGAGAAAGACAGAGGAAGAGAGCGAGAGAAATGGAGAAAACTGCTGAAACTTCTTGTTGCCGCCGACACTAATCCGGATTATCCCAGTAAACATTTTTTAAAACAGACAGATCGCAAAAACGAAGCAACAATTAACCACAGAAGTTACATATTTAACCCTCTACAAGTTTTTATTTAAAATTATTATTATTTTTATTACAGAAATCTCCGCATTATTGCAAAGAAAATGTAAACACAAAATAAACCCTGAGCCCAAATTTCCAGTATTTTGTTCCAGCTTTCATACACTGAACGTTTATTTATTAATTTATTTTAATATTTTAATTTTTTATTCGCTCTGAAACACGTAGCTTATAAAAACATGTGTCTTAACTTTTAAAAAAACTCTTTGAAATTGTGATTTTTGATTTGATTTTGATAAATTTTGCTCTTAAATTAAAAAACACAAACTATAGACTATGATCAGTAACCGATGAATCCAACTAATACTGCAAAAATCTAAATATTTTTCACCAAAATATGAGAAATGTATTTAGTTTTACATCATATTTACAGTCTTTCGGTTACGTAAATGTTAATGATCGTGCCGCCTGCTCGTCCTCTGGCCTCTTTCTGCCGTTAGTCATGCTTCTCCGGCGCTTTGATGCTCGCGCCCGGTGGTGAGGAGGATTAGGAGGTTCGCCACGGCGGCCCCGGGTTTTAGCGACGCCGATCGGATCGCCGTCTCCATGGAAACGGCTAACAGGTCGCTTAACCGGGGAGCTAAACGGGTTAAGCCCCCGATGAACGCGAACGACGACGGCGCGAACCGATTATTGATGAGACGATGAAAGAAAACATGATGCGGCGAAGGAGGAATTGGAAAAGGTTTAGCAGAGGCTGTAGTTTGAAAAGTGTCCTTAAAAAAAAATTTAAAAAATTAGTCTAAATATTGCGGAAAAAAATTAAATACTCTATTTTTTGGACTATAAGTCGCTCTGAAGTATAAGTCGCACCAGCCAAAAAATGCATAATGAAAAAGAAAAAAAAAACATATATAAGTTGCACTTTTGGGGGGAAATTATTATCATTTTATAAAATGAGACCAGGAACTGACATTTCATCTTGAATGTGAAGTTCTAGTAATAACAGAAGAGAGAACATCAGACTGTTAACGTCACATATGAACAGTTCTTCAGATAAACTATAACATAAACAACAGAACAGAACAAGTTTAACAAACTCTCCATCTCACTCCAAATCACTAAATCCACTCAATTCTTCTTCTCGTTGTCACTTCTGAGCAACTCCACGACCTCCGGAGGTAAACAGAGCGACGCTTCCTCTTCTGTGTCGCTGTCGTCAGACTCAGCGTCAGTTCCAGTTAGAATTATTCCGGTGTTTCTGAATCCCGACAGGATGGGCAGCAGTAGCTCAGTTGGGAGAGCGTTTGTCCAGTGATCTGAAGGTTTGTCCACTGATCTGGTTACCATCACAGGTTGAGCGGTCAGATCCACTGACCCACAGATTGGCTCGTGTGATTTCAGCTCCCACAGATGAATGCTGTCGTTGTGTCCTTGGGCAAGACACTTAACCCACCTTGCCCCTAGTGTCTGCGTACACTGGTGTGTGAATGTGTGTGTGAATGGGTGAGTGGTTCCTTTGAGTGCCTTGAAGGTGGAAAAGCGCTATAGAAAAATGTGACCCATTTACCAAGGTTTCTGTGTCACTGAAGTCCAGACTTTGTCCATCCATCCAGTGACTTCAGGAAAGTTTCATGGTGCATCCACAAGTTTTTCTCTCACTCCAAACTTTCTTTCTGCTGCTCGATTATCGTTTTCAGCTGCAGATTTCACAACTTGCAGTTTGTAATCTGCAAAATCTGATTTTCTTTTTTGTGGTGTTTGTGTTCAGTCTTCTCAGTGTCTTTATAAGTTTGTTTAAATGTTAAATTTTCAGTGGTGCAGAAGTAATGGTGCGATCGACTGACATGATACAGACAGGACAGAGGCTCTTTCTGCAGGAGACATGTGCAGTAGAGCCAAGTGACAGTGGTACAGGAGGAACAGGAGCAGCAGATACTGACACACAAGACTAGAACCTCTCCACACTTCAGTGTCAACATTTTAATATATATAAGTTGTAGGAAACACCCAAACCATGAAAAAAGTGCGACTTGTAGTCCGAAAAATACAGTATTACATGCATTAGTGTCACAATACTAAACGAAAAGGAATAGACTCGATACTCAATACCGATTCAATACCAGCTATGTAACTTATCGGTTGGGGGTCGTTTCTATGGATACGTCATTGCTCTGCTTTTCCACAGTGTGACTTTAAACAGCTCTATCTTACATTTATTCTATTACACGTAATTTTATCGCTCAAAAACACTCATTCTGACTGTGAGCGGGGTCGCCTCTCCACAGATCTGACCTGTAACTTGGCCTGGTTTGGTCTCCGTGAACATGGAAAGGTTTAGATTAAATTAAACACATGTATTAGTGCTGTCACGATACTAATTTATACTCATTTCAAACTCCATTTTGATACTAAGTTATAGACTCAACACTCAATACTAATAGAACTGACAACATTGTTAAAGATGCACTATGTAACTTTTCGGTTGGGGGTCCATCACCTGCTCGTTTCTATGGAGATGTCATCGCTCTGCTTTTAATGTTCCCCAAAAGAAGATGATATAAATGTTAAATACCGCAGTGAGAAACATTCAAAACGAAGCAATAACATGACCATGGAGGAAAAGTTACACGGTGCATCTTTAGCACGTCGTCTCCGAAAAGGTCCAGATCTCCATGGCGCCGAGAAGTCCACACATCTAAACACAAACCTTCACAACGGCGTTAACTCGACAAAAGGCTGGTTGCCGTTAGCCACCTGGAGCAGACGTATAATTAGTAAACGCGGAGAGCTCACGCTATCGATCACTTAGCAACTCCGCCGACCCACAGAGAATCACACAGTCCCCTATGTTTGAACCTAAAGCAAATGTACAATCAAATACTGCAAAATATACTGCACTAGTCTTCAAAGATAGACTTCAGAATCAAACACTGGGACACTCTTGGTTTGTGGTGGTTGGTAATAATAAAACAATGAAACGAGTGTGTAATTATGGATATAGTATAGTCACGTTTTCATTGAGTGTGTTTACATGCACATCAATAACCCGGTTATGATCGGGTTTTTTGAGTATCCGGTTTCTTCATGGTGCATGTATACGCAGTAACCCGGTTTCAGTAACCCGGTTATGGCAGTAACCCGGTTATTAGAAACCGGGTTACTGTAGCTGGTTTATTCCGATAGTAACCGGGTTACTTGTGGCATGTAAACGCAGTACCCCGGTTACTGCAACATAAAGTTGAGTCGCATGCGTCCAAAAGACACTTTCCAGCCTTTCACCACAACAGTAGTCACATAAATAAATTGACCAACATAAATAAAGTGACCAAACCAGTGAAATGACTGTAAAATAAAGAGCTGCGCTAAACCTGCACACGCACAATCTGCACTCGTACGACCTGCACTCGTGTGACGCTGAAAAGCTAAAACATGAACTATCTCCTATACAACACACGCACAGAACACACTTACCATCATTAACGCCTCTTCTGTCACAGAAATAACACACATAATCCACTGAGTCGTGTCATTTAGTCCAAAAGAAACTGATCACATCAGCGGCACAAGGAGCGAGTTGTTTTTATCGCCGCTAACAGTTTATGCTAATTAGCCAAATGGTCTTAAGTTTCATTTCTGTAAAACGTAAACAAATGTGATCACAGCTGAATTATATGATCAAACGGGCTGATGTGTCTATAGTGTTTATGGTTTATATGTTGTAAAGTTGAGTTTATTTATGCAGAAGATTTTAATGAAGAATCTGCACAGTGGATTGTGGGAGATCTCGTAGCTCCTTAGCTTCTTATGCTAAAGGAGCTCACGGTTTGTATTTTTCCTGGTTTATGAAATTGATTTAAGTTAATTTTTGCGCCTGCGCATTTGTAGATTATGTCAAGAAACCGGGATACTCCATTTGATCATGTACACGCGGATATGAGTGTCCCGGTTTCTCAGTGCGCATGTACATAACCAGGATATGGCTAATAACCGGGTTACTGATGTGCATGTATACGCACTCATTGTGTTTTGGTCAATTTTAAGCAGCTTTTCTGTATTTTACCGAAAAAAATGACAATGTATGGACACCTGGGACATTTCTTGTAGCCTGATTCATGAGCCGGTGTCACTTTGTGGAAACCATCTGACCTCGCAGCATTAGGATTTGTTTGCGCGACGTTCATTCGTTTTTCAATATAAAACCAAAAATAAGAAAAAGAAAAAACAATTTTATGTTGAAATGAATAATGGAAAAAAACGATAATGGCCGTTTCTTGTTTCTGTGACTTAAACTGCGATGCCGACTGAACCAGGACTGAAACAGGTCTAAACCAGCTCTAAACCAGCTCTAAACCGGTTTCAGTCCCAGTCTCAGTCCTGATCCTGGTCCCAGTCTCAGTCTTGATCTGGTCCTGGTCTCAGTCCCTGTCTCAGTCCTGATCCTGATCCTGGTCCGGTCCCAGTCCCGATCCCGGCCTCAGTCCTACACCAGGACTAAACCAGAACTGAACCAGGACTAAACCAGGACTGAACCAGGAGTGTCGGGACTGGCCCAGAGGTGCCCCCCGCATAGACTGTCGGGTGATCAGTAAACCGGGACCAGACCGGGACTGAGACCTGGACTGAGACCTGGTTTAGTCCTGGTTCAGTTCTGGTTTAGACCTATTTTAGTCCTGGTTCAATCCGTATGCGTCCCAAAAGTCCGGCTGTTACCTGTTTTTTCATTTTGTTTTTGGAGACAAATTTGAAAAAGGAATGAACAGATGATACACGGATTAACAACGTCTTTCCCCTTGGTAAAATTCACCAAACATTCTTTGTTCCGGCTTTAAATCCTTGATCTCGGGAATCGCTGCAACACAGAATGTATACTCCAGGTACATTTTTGATGAGGAAACAACATTAGAACTTCGATAAAAACAACCACATGTGCAGTCTGGTGATGGAACCTATGGTATTTGCAAAGCGAAAAGTACAAAATCATGTACAAATTATGCTCAATAATACACCACTAGAAAGAGTCTTTCAAAATACATTTTTAGGAGTAACCATAGATCATAATTTAAACTGGAAATCACACATAAATACAGTTAGAAACAAATTATCCAAAGTGATCGCAATTATATATAAATATAGATATACCCTAGATAAAAATAGTCTTTTTATTATATATAACTCGCTGGTAATGACCTACATAACCTACGGAATTGAGATTTGGGGCAATACATGCCTGCAAAAAAGGCAATAAGAGCAATCACATTATCAACTTATAACGAACCAACCAATGCATTATTTATAAACCTTCAAACGCTGAAATTTTATGATTTAGTCGACTTTTATACTCTGAAAATCATGTTCAAAGTAAACAATAATCTCCTGTCAAAATCGATACAGAACATGTTCAAAATCCGAAAGAGCCGATACGAGCTCAGAGGCACGACCATGTTTATCAAAAAGAAAATCAGAACAAACATTATGAAATTTTGTAAATCTGTTAAAGGGGTGGAGCTCTGGAACAAACGTACAGAAAACCTAAAATTGTGCACCAGTCTCTTTCACTTCATAAAGAAGTTTAAATGTTTAACTCTGGACAGATACATGAAATATGACACTTAGTTTGTGCTGTAGGACTTTGTTGTTCTGTTTCTGATTAGTTTGTTTCCTCTTGCTGTATTTATGAAGATGAACTGATGTCAAGATGAAGCTCTGACAAAGGAATAAAAGGTAAAGGCAGAATAAGCTTAAACTTCAGCCGACACCTTTTCGGTCTGTGTCTGTTAAATATGACTGTTTATGAATTAAAGGTTGTATAGAGGATTTTTTTAAGGGACAGATACAGCGACAGTCCTTGTGTGCATTCAGAATTACTGTTGAAGTTTCCTGTCTAGAAGTGATTCAGCGACCGACGCGTCAGTTTTTAGACCCTTCGTCTGCTTCGGTCGCGCCATCGCTGGAAGGAATCTCCAAGAATCACCTCAGTTTGGCTTTGCTCCTTTTCCACTTCTCTTCTTCTTTCAGCGACCTCAAAAACGGACTTTCTTTTGCGGCGAACCGGTCGTGGATTCTCGTCCGCCGTCGTGACAAACTTTGTGCGAAATGCGAGGAAGCGACAGTTCGAAAAAGCCTCTAAAAACCGCCGCGTAAACCACGTAATCCCCGCGCTCCGACGAGTCAGTTATACTAGGGAGTTTGATTGACAACCCAACAGCCAATAGAAAATGAGGGAGCCTCGTTTTCTATTGGCTGATGTTTATCTGGCCTCAACACGTCCACAGTTGATAGATTTTCGTTCTTTTTTTTTTTTTTTGGTCATCATAATTACAAAACTGCTGCGTCTCTGTAATTGTATTTTAATCTTTCACTGACAGTTTGAAACAAAAAAAAAATCCTCCATACAACCTTTAATGTCAAAATATACCTGTAACCGAAATAAATAAATCAAATAACCTTAATAAAATAACTCCATTTTGCATAGTCCAAGTGTCTGCATTATAACAGTGGCCACAGATGGACCATGAGTGTATTTGACCTGAACCTCACAGGTGCTATGGCAACCTCCAATGTCCATCTCTACAGACCTGCAGCTGTGCATTTTAATCACGTACCTCAGACAGAGCGGTCAGAGTGGTCAAGCTTCTACCTTTTTATCAATCTACAATATATAATAAAGGGTCCATATTACGCTATTTTCTGATCTGTGTTATGATGTTGTTTCCTCATCACAAACAGAGCCGGAGTTGTGTTTTGTTTCATTCGCACATGCATGTTCACAATGGAAGTCTCTGGGCGCTTAAAGGTTGTATGTAGGATTTTTCTTTTTAGTTTCAAATTTTCGTTGAAAGTTTAAAATTCCATTACAGAGACGCAGCAGCCTTGAAATTATGGTGACCAACAAAGAAAAGAATGAAAATCTGATGCAGTGAGGCCAGATAAACATCAGCCAATAGACAACGAGGCTCCCTCTTTATTTATTGGCTGTTAGGTTGTCAATCAAACTCCATACGTTTCTAGTGTAAGTGACTCGCCGGCGCGCGGGGATTATCTGGTTTATGCAGCGGTTCTGAGAGGATTTTTCAAACTGTCGCTTCCTCGCAATTCGCACAAAGTTTGTTGCGATGGCGGACGAGAATCCACGACCAGTTCGCCGCAAAAGAAAGTCCGTTTTTGTGGTCGCTGAAAGAAGAAGAGAAGGGGAAAAGGAGCAAAACCAAACTGAGGTGATTCTTGGAGATTCCTTCCATAGACTGAAGCAGACGAAGGGTCTAAAAACTGACACGTCGGTCGCTAAAATATTTCTCAACAGGTCACTTCAACAGTAATTCTGAACGCACAGTGGATGTAAACAAGTGTGATTTCTAGAGTAACGAGGCGGGAGGAGGTGTTTCTACTGAGGGAGCTGTGGAGGAGGATGGTGGTGTTACGCATGCACAACATTTAAAAAACGATTGTCGCTGTATTTCACTTCCCTTAAAAAATCTTCTATACAACCTTTAAAGGTTGTATAGAAGATTTTCCAAGCAAAAAGAAATGCAGCGACTGTTTGTCCTTTTTTCAAATGTTGTGCTTTGCTCCTTTTCCCCTTCTCTTCTTCTTTCCGCGATGTCAAAAATGGACTTTCTTTGGCGATGAACTGGTTGTGAATTCTTGTCTATCATTACAACAAACTTTGTGCAAACTGAGAGGAAACTACAGTTTAAAAAAGGCCCTAAGAACCGCTGTATTGGTTGAGTAAACGGCGTCAGTGCGTGAGAGGCGAACGTAAACCGCTTAATCCCCACGCGCCGGCGAGTCAGTGATGCTAGAAACGTAGGGAGTTAAATTAACAACCTAACAGCCAATAGATAAAGAAGTGACCTCGTTTTCTATTGGCTGATGTTTATCTGGCCTCACTACGTCTACAGTTGATGGATTTTAATTTTTTTCCCCTTTGGTCATCATAATTACCATTACAAAGATGCAGCAGTCTTGTATTTTAAACTTTCATTGACAATTTGAAACAAATAAAAAAATCCTCCATATAACCTTTAAAGACACTGGAAGATTTCTCATCAACCTTTTATTCCCCAGACACTCTTCCCTTTTTTTATTTTTTTTATTTATTAATGACAAATCAGAGGAGGTCAGGCTTCACACTCAACCAAACACCACCCACACATCACATCTAGAACCACTCATATGTAACACAGACACGTAAGGACAGAATTTGTAAAACTAATAACAAAAAATAACAGAAGCAACTTCAACACTATAACACTTTATTTTGTAATTGTGTTTTTTTTTTTTTATACGTGTTTATTGTTTATGATGTGGATGAATGAAATGTGAAACGTGGGACCAGCCGCTCAAATCTGCGAAACAAATTTACCTACGAGTACAAATAAAGCGACCGAATCATGAGGACAAAAATAAAACAGAACTCCAAACAGACCCGGAGTTGTGTTTTATTTGAGCTTTGGAGATGTAAACAAACTAATACCAAAGTGTTACTCAAACATCATGTGTGAATGAAAAAAAAACAACACATCCCCGGGTTTGTTTGCGATGAGGAAACAACATTCTAACACTGAGTGTGTTTACATGCACATCAATAACCCGGTTATGATCGGGTTTTTTGAGTATCCCGGTTTCTTGATGGTGCATGTATACGCAGTAACCCGGTTTCAGTAACCCGGTTTCAGTGTCCCGGTTATTAGAAACCGGGTTACTGTAGCTGGTTTATTCCGATAGTAACCGGGTTACTTGTGGCATGTAAACGCAGTATCCCGGTTACTGCAACATAAAGTTGAGTGCGCATGCGTCCAAAAGACACTTTCCAGCCTTTCACCACAACAGTAGTGACATAAATAAATTGACAACATAAATAAAGTGACCAAACGAGTGAAATGACTGTAAAATAAAGAGCTGCGCTAAACCTGCACACGTACAATCTGCACTCGTACGACCTGCACTCGTGTGACGCTGAAAAGCTAAAACATGAACTATCTCCTATACTCTACACGCACAGAACACACTTACCATCATTAAACACCTCTTCTGTCACAGAAATAACACACATAATCCAGAGAGTCGTGTCATTTAGTCCAAAAGAAACTGATCGCATCAGCGGCGCAAGGAGCGAGTTGTTTTTATCGCCGCTAACAGTTTATGCTAATTAGCCAAACGGTCTTAAGTTTCGTTTCTGTAAAACGTAAATAAATGTGATCACAGCTGAATTATCTGATCAAACGGGCTGATGTGTCTATAGTGTTTATGGTTTATATGTTGTAAAGTTGAGTTTATTTATGCAGAAGATTTTAATGAAGAATCTGCACAGTGGATTGTGGGAGATCTCGTAGCTCCTTAGCTTCTTATGCTAAAGGAGCTCACGGTTTGTATTTTTCCTGGTTTATGAAATCGATTTAAGTTAATTTTTGCGCCTGCACATTTGTAAGATTATGTCAAGAAACCGGGATACTCCATTTGATCATGTATACGCGGATATGAGTGTCCCGGTTTCTCAGTGCGCATGTAAACGCAGTAACACGAATACTGACATAACCGGGATATGGCTAATAACCGGGTTATTGATGTGCTTGTATACACACTCACAGACTCTTTAAATATAATGAAGTTAACTGTGTTTTAGTGGAAAAATTACTCTGATCTGCCGTGTGCACTTCACTTTTATTCTCCTTCTGTTTGTGAAAATTGCTCTCATCACATTTCATTTTCAGTCCCAGCGGCTCACGTCCTCAGCGGGGCCCAACGGTCAACGGTCAGATCATGTTTCTCAGTGTTTTTCCATCTCCAAACATGAGCTCCTGTTCCATCTATCTGTTCTATTGATCGAGCGAGCGGAGTTTGGCCGTGCTGCTTCACTTCTACGTGTTAATACCTCTGGGACTTTTGTTTACTGAGAGGAGACGGTGATTAAAACTTGAGGATTTCTTTTAGGGGAAAATGTCTAAGTGAAATGTGAAGTTTCAGTTTTGTGGGGCTTTTTAAAATTTCCAAATTAATCCTAAAACAGGACTAAAACAGGAGTAAACCAGGATTGAACCAGGACTAAAACAGGACTAAAACAATAAACCAGGACTAAAACAACTAAACCAGGACTAAAACAGGAGTAAACCAGGATTGAACCAGGACTGAACCAGGACTAAAACAGGACTGAACCAGGACTAAAACAGGACTGAACCAGGACTAAAACAGGACTGAACCAGGACTAAAACAATAAACCAGGACTAAAACAGGACTAAAACAAGACTAAACCAAGACTGAACCAGGACTAAAACAGGACTAAACCAGGACTAAACCAAGACTGAACCAGGACTAAACCAGGACTGAACCAGGACTAAACCAGGACTAAAACAGGACTGAACCAGGACTAAACCAGGACTGAACCAGGACTGAA
The DNA here is from genome assembly GCF_026225935.1 of Boleophthalmus pectinirostris. NCBI lineage: Eukaryota > Metazoa > Chordata > Actinopteri > Gobiiformes > Gobiidae > Boleophthalmus > Boleophthalmus pectinirostris. The sequence continues at coordinate 30,365,251 of NW_026571047.1, forward strand.
CCAGGACTAAAACAGGACTAAACAAGGACTAAAACAGGACTAAAACAGAACTAAACCAGGACTAAAACAGGACTGAACAAGGACTAAAACAGGACTAAACCAGGACTAAACCAGGACTAAAACAGGACTAAAACAGGACTAAACAAGGACTAAACCAGGACTAAAATGGGACTAAACCAGGAATAAAATGGGACTAAAACGAACTAAACCAGGACTAAACCAGGACTAAACCAGGACTGAACCAGGACTAAACCAGGACTGAACCAGGACTAAACCAGGACTAAACCAGGACAGCAGGAGTGTCAGGACGGGCGAACACAGGTAAATGTAACGGAACAGAACTCCACTCCCCACCAGGTGAAGTGCAGCCTTCGCCTGATCGCTCTTTGCAGACACCCTGCTCCACAGGCTCAGGGTTCTCTCTCGCTCTCAAGTCCAAGATTAGTCCTGGTTTAGTCTTTGTTAAGTTAATTTCTAAGTTAATTAGTATTTGGGGGGATCGCTGTTTTCAGGACAAATTGGAGGAATCTTATCGGAACAGGGCGGTTTCTGAAATGATTGCCACAAAAATGTCCGAGCGCGACTACAGACGGCCCAATGTCAACGAAAAATAAACGAGCCACATACAAGGAGGCTACAGTCTCAAACAAACGAAGCGGCCGTGGACGTGCAACCTGTCCATTTTACAAAGAACTGGACCAGATTTTGGGAGACAAGACCAGCATTCCATAAACACTGAGCATGCTTGCTGCACATGACGTCGGCGTGGCTTCCAATGCACATGCGGGACACTTTTGGGGCGTTTAAAGTTCACACTGGAGATCACAAACAAGTCGCATTTAATCGGAAATGTGAACGACCTCGAAAAAAAATCAGATTTCACAAAAAGTTCACAGTTCTTTTATCGGTTCATTCACGTTATTATTGTCATTATTATTTTTTTTCTTTTCATCTACTCTTACTTTAATGTTAATCTTAGGTGAAAAAAAAACTAGCTTAAAGGTTGTATGGAGGATTTTTTTTGTTTGTTTCAAATTGTCAGTGAAAGTTTAAAATACCATTACAGAGACGCAGCAGCTTTGTAATTATGATGACCAAAAAAAAGAGAATGAAAATCTATCAACCGTGGACGTAGTGAGGGCAGATAAACATCAGCCAATAGAAAACGAGGCTCCCTCATTTTCTATTGGCTGTTAGGTCGTCAATCAAACTCCCTACGTTTCTAGTGTAACTGACTCGTCGGAGCGCGGGGATTACGTGGTTTACGCAGCGGTTCTTAGAGGCTTTTTCAAACTGTCGCTTCCTCACATTTCGCACAAAGTTTGTTGAGATGTCGGACGAAAATCCACGACCAGTTCGCCGCAAAAGAAAGTCCGTTTTTGAGGTCGCTGAAAGAAGAAGAGAAGGGGAAAAGGAGCAAAGCCAACCTGAGGTGATTCTTGGAGATCTTTTCCAGCGTTTGGGTGAAAGAAGCAGATGAAGGGTCTAAAGACTGACACGTCGGTCGCTAAGTTACTTCTAGACAGGTCACTTCAACAGTAATTCTGGATACAAACAAGCGTGATTTCTAGAGTAATGAGGCGGGAGGAGGTGTTTCTACTGAGGGAGCTGTGGAGGAGGAAGGTGGTGTCACGCTTGCACGACATTTGAAAAAGGACTGTCGCTGTATTTCTCTTCCCTTAAAAAAATGCTCTATACAACCTTTAAAGGTTGTATGGAGGATTTTTTTTGTTTCAAATTGTCAATGATAGATTATAGAGGTGCAGTAGCCTTGTAATTATGATGACCAAAAATTCATCAACTCTGGATGTGGTGGGGCTAAACATTTGCCAATAGATAACGACACTGCCTCGTTATCTGTGAGCTGACAGGCTGTCAATCAAACTCCCTACGTTTCTAGTGTAACTGACTTGCCTGCGCCGCCGGTACGTGGTTTACGTACGACTGTCACGCAGTCCACAGACGCAAGACGCAGACGCTGTTTACTCCACCAACGCAACAGTTCTTAGCGGCTTTTTTTAACTATATCTTCCTCGCAGTTCGCACAAAGTTTGTTGCAATGGCGACAAGAATCCAGGAGCAGTTACCGCAAAAGAAAGTCCGTTTTTGAGGTCGCTGAAAGAAGAAGACAAGGGGAAAAGCAGCGAAGCCAAACTAAGGTGATTCTTGGAGATTCATTCCAGCGATGGCGCAACTGAAGCAGACGCAGGGTCTAAAGACTGACGCACTGGTCCACAAATTACTCCTGGACAGGAAACTTCTGCTTATTATGAAAACGTACTTTATTTCCAAGAGCAAGACAAACGTTTTTCAGGACACGAAAGCGATATCCTATGTCTGAAAACGTAATTTTCAAGGCAAAGAAAGAGTCCGCTTGCTGCTGCGTGTTGTAACTAGTTCATTCGCACTGAATCTCCGCGCAACCTTCTCTGCTCCCCTTTCCTGCTCCTCTCCCCGCTGCCCGATCCGCTCTTCTCCCTGCTCCTCACTTCTCTCGTCCCTCTCGCCTCACGAAATGTCCGCGCACCCGCTCCCTCCCCCGCTCCTCACTTCTCCGTCTTGCCTAACCAACACTGTAGTTAGTTGTTTACAAGTCATGTGCAGTTCACCGGCTGTAAACAAACCTGTTTCTGGCGTAAGGAGGAGGAGGGAGGAGGTGTTTCTACGTAGGAGCTGTAGGGGAGGGGGGGTGGTTTCACGCATGCGCAACATTTGAAAAAGGACAAACAGTCGCTGGATTTCTCGTTCCTTGGAAAATCCTCTATACAACCTTTAACAATTTCCACAAAACAAGACAAGAGATACGAGATTGGGGTCAACAAGAACGAGACGAGATGAGAATTTTTCCACGTGTCCACGATCTTTTGGCGATTTTGTCTCACGAGATCTTGTCCCATCCCTAATAAATACTGGCTTATGCTGGAAAAAAAAAAAAAAAAAAAAGCACCGAATAAACTGCCAAAAATTGATCAAATAAAATAAATACATTTCAGTTTTAAGTTTTACGGACAGTTTAGTAGTTTAGTTTGGAAAATAAAATCAGAATTAGGTCAGATTACCGAAGTCTTTTGAATCTAAGACACTCGAGTCGCTCAGTCTCTCCACAGGTTGGATCAGTTTGTCTATAATTGACGTCTCTGGGCGCTTAAAGACACTGAAAGATTTCCCATTAACCTTTTAATCCCCAGACGCTCTCCCCAGTCTTTTTTTTTTTTTCTTCCCTTTATTTATTATTGACAAACCCGAGGAGGTCGGGCTTCACACTCAACCAAACACCACCCACACATCACATCTAGAACTACTCATACTTAATACACACACATAAGGAACTACTACTACTACTACTACTACTACTACTACTACTACTACTAGATAACAGATAAGATAAGATATGCCTTTATTAGTCCCACAGTGGGGAAATTCCAGTGTTGCAACGCGCCATTTCAGAACAGCAGGAAAAGGTAACATACAAAAAAAACAGATAATAAATAATGTCTTAAAAATAATTTAAAAATAGACTTAAAAATAATTGCACATGGATATAATTTAGTAGTGTTTGTTGTACAGTCTGACAGCAGCAGGAAGGAAATACCTAACTACTACTACTACTACTACTACTACTACTACTACTAATAGTAATAATAATTAAAATAATAATAAAGACTAAAAAAGAACATAAAAAACACAAATTAAAAAGTAAAAGTAAAACAAACAAAGGGCCCACACCATATTAAAATAAAGAACACAAGAAGTAAACAATAACAATAATGATGAAAATACCAAAATATTGATTTATCGTATCGTTCAATGTGATGATACGGTATCGATATCGTGGGCTGCTGTATCGATAGTAGTTTTTGGTATATTTTACTAAATTATTTTGTTACAGCGCTACAGTTTTGTTGCTTGTTTAGAGGGAAGGAAACTCGTTTATGCGACACATTTGACATTTTCGCTGCTTTGCTTTTGGATGTTTTTCATATTAACTTTGGACAAGAAGTGGTTCAACAAAGACTTTTAGAATCCCAGTGAATCAAACCGATTTGAAATATATCGTATTGAATCGAAAGTGCACTGTATCGAGATTTGTATCGTATCTCGGCCTGTGTATCGTGGTATGTATCGTATCGGCAACTTCTTAATGATACCCAGCCCTAATGATGATGATCATTATTACTATATCCCTAATACCAGTGAGCAAATATTCCATTTCCTATAGGTGAGTTTCAGCTGACGTCATTGTTATTAAAAGCCCGCGTTGCATGCTGGGAAATATTTTGGTCGGAGGCAAGAACCACGATAGCGTCAAACACAGTGCGTAACCTCGCGTATTTATCCCTGATAATGGTAAATTCCTGCTGCATTATCGGATGCACAAATAGAAGCACCGAAGAAGGAAAATGTCTTTTTCGTATTCTGAGTGAAAAGAACCACTAACGGTGAATTAAACGACTTTCAAACACCCGCAGAGCAAACGTAGAAGATCCTAACAAACCGTGGACTCCAACAAGTTCAACAACACATCGAGACTCTTGGAGGTTTTCATCTTTTCTGCTGTGAATGGCCCAGGAGTTTCCACCAAGTCATTGTGGATATCGCCCAAGTGAATATTTGTCCAGGTAGTTGGCGATTCAGACCAGAAATTTGGTTTGGTCCAGGCTTTTGTCGGGGTTGAAAAGGGTGATTTGTCGTCCGTCGATGCTTATGACCAATTTCTGGTCTAATCGTCTTGGGTCCTCTGTCGTTAGAGTGGATAAATAACCGGGATCAATACCTTTTACATGCTTTCTCGCTCCGTCCGTCATGTTGAATTAGTGTTTCTTGCCGCCGACCAAAATAATTCCCAGCATAGACCTTTTTCACAACAGAAAGTACCGTGATGTCGGGTAAACGTCACTTCCAGTTAATGCTTTTCTATGGCAAATGTCTGTGGAAATGTCTCGCGTATTTTCCTTCATAAATCTGCCCCATCACCAAATCTTCATCCAACAAGATCGACAAAGGATAAACATTCTAACATGAAGAATTTATCCACAACTATCAAGGTAAGAAAGACGAAAATTTAAAGGCGAACGATGACGACGCGTTAGTGAACTACTGAGCAAAACTAATGTTATGGTCATGAATAAAACATAAGTAACTTGTGAACTCAGACTGATTCTAGAATTAAAATGAAAAATCGATTTCTTGATGTAGATATTTGCATAGACAAAGAGATTTGTGCAGTTTAAATGCTGGACATGTAATCTCTGAACATCTGCAGCCTCCAAACTGCACAAATCTCTCTGTCTATGTAAATATCAACATCATGAAATATTTTTTTTAATTTTAATTCTAGAATCAGTCTGAGTTCACAAGTTACTTCTGTTTTATTCATGACCATAACATTAGTTTTGCTCAGTAGTTGTTCGCCTTCAAGTTTTCGTCTTTCTTACTTTGACAGCTGTGGATAAATTCTGGTTACACCCTTATCATCAGAAGGCCCGTTAATCAGAAAGCCCGTTAGAAAGCCCGTTAATCAGAAGGCCCACTAGTCAGAAGGCCCTTTAATCAGAAGGCCCTTTAATCAGAAGGCCCTTTAAACAGAAGGCCCTTTAATCAGAAGGCCCACTAGTCAGAAGGCCCACTAGTCAGAAGGCCCTTTAATCAGAAAGCCCAGTAGTCAGAAAATCATGACCTCTTCTATTGGTTTGTCAGCAACATTTCTCTTGAACAATTAATAAACTTTTGGATGTTTACCAATTAAAAATGGCTGCAACATCAACATTTTTAGAGATGCTGACAGTAAAACGCATAATCATGCATAACAGAATTAGCAAAGGCCAGCATTACTTAATTTGTTGGTTTACAAACCCACCAATGCTATATTAAAAGAAAAAGATTTAAAATAAAATTGAAATGAAGGTTGTAGAGCTCGAATTACTGAACCTGAAAATCGGACAATTATTAACCCTGTTACATTTAAGACAGACATTTCCACCCAAATCATTATCTCCTCAAACATTTTTGCTGTATTTTAAGGGTTTAATATATTTATTACTTTTAATATTTACTTTTTAAATATTTAAAACTTGAAATACAATTTCATTTGTAACAATTTGTAACACGACCTGAACATGGATTTTCTGACTAGAGGCTCTTCTGATGATAAAATTCTAAATTCTTCATGTCAGAATGTTTATCCTTTGTCGACATTGTTGGATGAAGATTTGTTGATGGGGCAGATTTATGAAGCTGGTGGAAAATACGCGAGACATTTCCACAGATATTTTGCCATAGAAAAGCATTAACTAGGAGTGACGTTTACCCGACATCGCGACACTTCCGGCCGTAGTGAAAAAGGTCTGTTACGTTTTTAAAGTCTTCTAAACATAAATTTGATATTGCTGAAGCCTTAAAAATTAAAAACTCTTACCTAACAAAATAATTGTGTTCATAAAAGGTGTGAACTTCCACTCAAAAATGCACAACACGATGTTTCTGGAGGGAATTTGACTGTACCCAAGATCGAACAGAAACCCAAAACTTGGCAACATAAGGACAAAAATTAAACAGGTGAAACTCTTCTTTCAATACAACCGTACATCTCTTCTTTGGTCCATATATTAATTTACACATATATGAACCATAAACCAGGTCAACAAACCTGCGCTCTGAAAGTTAAACTACAAATTTGAACATAAATTTCTGACCTTCCTCCAGCTCAGTCACAAACCACTGGGATTCGACTTTCTACAGTCTTGTGATATGATGTGATTCCGACCTATTACATAACACGGGATCAATGCTCGAGTCGATAAAGTTGCCATAGACACCTGTGGGAGTTCTCAGTCTGCAGGGCTCAGGTTTTGGCTCCTGTCGTTCATTAGAAGTGTGAGGGAATGTGTGGTTTCCCCGGGAGACGGTGTAGAAGGTGTGGATTGGGTCATATAGGGATCTGTATAGTGGATATACTGTACTCTATAACACGTTTTTCGGTGTAATTTGTTTCTTTTTTTTTTTTGTACTGCTTTGTAGGGCTGCAAAATTTACTCCTGTGAGCTTTGAGTCATGTTACTTTATGAAAAACAGACCTGGAGTTGTGTTTTGTTTCATTCACACATGTTTGAGTGCTCATTTATTCTTAGTCTGTCTCACAGTCCTGGACCAGGTCGGGTTTTAACGTTCTGGAATTTTACGAGGGGGTATGTGAGTGTGCGGACGGGTCAGGTGAATCAAATGAACAACAAATGGGAGAAAAATACTTGGCGTGCGTCTAGGGAGTCCGTTGCCCTGGAAACAAGTGACATTTCCCGGACTTTTCCCGGAACAATGGACCAGGCTGAGAGAGACTTTAGTGGATTTATTACATAAAACCATCAGCGGAGGAGATCGGCTCAACAGCTGCGCTCCTGGTTCAGTCCTGGTTTAATCTTGGTTTAGTCCTGGTGTAGTCCTGGTGTAGTCCTGGTTTAGTTCTAATGTAGTCCTGGTTTAGTCCTTGTTCAGTCCTGGTTCAGTCCTGGTGTAGTCCTGTTTCAGTCCTGGTTCAGTCCTGGCGTAGACCTGGTTTAGTCCTTGTTTAGTCCTGGTTTAGTCCTTGTTTAGTCCTGGTTCAGTCCTGGTTCAGTCCTGGCGTAGACCTGGTTTAGTCCTCATTTAGTCCTGGTTCAGTCCTGGTTTAGTCCTAGTTCAATCCTGTTGTAGTACTGGCATAGTCCTGGTGTAGTCCTGGTTTAGACCTGGTTTAGACCTGGTTCAGACCTGGTTCAGTCTTGGTTCAGTCCTGGTGTAGTACTGGCATAGTTCTGGCGTAGTCCTGGTTTAGACCTGGTTTAGACCTGGTTCAGTCCTGGTTCAGTCCTGGTTCAATCCAGGTTTAGTCCTGGTTCAGTCCTGGTTCAGTCCTGTTGTAGTCCTGGTGTAGTCCTGGTTCAGACCTGGTTCAGTCCTGGTGTAGTCCTAATGTAGTCCTGGTTTAGTCCTTGTTCAGTCCTGGTGTAGTCCTGGTTCAGTCCTGGTTCAGTCCTGGCGTAGACCTGGTTTAGTCCTTGTTTAGTCTTGGTTCAGTCCTGGTTTAGTCCTAGTTCAGTCCTGTTGTAGTACTGGCATAGTCCTGGCGTAGTCCTGGTTTAGACCTGGTTTAGACCTGGTTCAGACCTGGTTTAGTCCTAGTTCAGTCCTGTTGTAGTACTGGCATAGTCCTGGTTTAGACCTGGTTCAGTCCTGGTGTAGTCCTGGTTAGTCCTGGTTTAGTCCTGGTGTAGTCCTGGTTCAGTCCTGGTTCAGTCCTGGTGTAGTCCTGGTTCAGTCCTGTTTAGTCCTGGTGTAGTCCTGGTTCAGTCCTGGTTTAGTCCTGGTGTATGTATCGAGGTCTGTATCGTATCGGCAGCTTCTTAATGACACCCAGCCCTGATGCACTGTGTAACTTTTTGAGTGGTTGAGTCCGTCACTTTCTTGTTTCTATGGAGATGTCATTGTCGTGTGATTACAGGTGGTTTTATCACTCAAAAATACGTAGAAAAACAAACATTCTGACTGCGAGCGGGGTCGCCTCTCCACAGATCTGACCTGTAACTTGGACTGGTTTGGTTTCCGTGAAGATGGAAAGGTTTAATGCCACACTGCGAAACATTCCAGACAAAACAAAAACGTTCTCCGTGAAGATGTTACTGCTTTAAAATGACGTACAGAGGTGGATTTGACGAACCCTCCGCCGGAAAAGTTACACAATGCATCTTTAAACCAATTATTCATTCATTATTGTGATTCGGCACTTAACTCTGTCTCTTTGTTTCCTCTCGTAGCGTAAACAAAACTCGGCTCCGTACAGACCAGCGCGTCATGGCCTGTCAATCTCTTTGTCTCATCTCCTTTGTTATTTGAGTCCTAAACTGAACCCATTTTAGACCTGATGTAGACTCGGTTCGCTCCGCTTCTAGGTCCTGGTTCAGTTTTGGGTCTAGTCCCAAATTTGAGGTGGTGAATGAGCAAATGTGAACTGTGAATCTAGTTTCAGTAATCTAGTGATCTCTCCTGGTTTTAGACCTGGTTTTAGACCTGCTTTAGTCCTGGTTTAGTCCTGGTTCAGTCCAGGTGTAGTCCAGGTGTAGTCCTGGCGATCGGCTCTGAGGTTGCGGCATGTATATATTAAAATTCCACTACTGACACAGCATAGGATTAGTCCTGGTCTAGTCCTGATGTAGTCCTAGTTCAGTCCTGGTTTAGTCCTGTTGTAGTCCTGGCGTAGACCTGGTTTAGTCCTGGGTTAGTCCTGGTTCAGTCGTGGTTCAGTCCAAGTTCAGTCCAGGTTCAGTCCTGGTGTAGTCCTGGTTCAGTCCTGGTTCAGTCCTGGTTCAGTCCTGGTTCAGTCCAGGTTCTGTCCTGGCGTAGACCTGGTTCAGTCCTGTTGTAGTCCTGGCGTAGACCTGGTTTCGTCCTGGTTTAGTCCTGGTTTAGTCCTGGTTCAGTCCTGGTTCAGTCCTGGTGTACGTATCGTATCGGCAACTTCTTAATGACACCCAGTCCTGGTGCACTGTGTAACTTCTTGGTCGTTGGGTCCGTCACTTGCTTGTTTCTATGGAGACTCGGTTCGCTCCGCTTCTAGGTCCTGGTTCAGTTTTGGGTCTAGTCCTGGTTCAGTTTTGGGTCTAGTCCCAAATTTGAGGTGTTGAATGAGCAAATGTGAACTGTGAAAGCACCTACCAACGAGTCGGTTTGTACTGACCTGGTGTTTTACCGAGTCGTTCATGACCCCAGTGGTGTAAATCTCTCAATAACAAAAAAGGGGGAAGTTTCAGATCATCATCCGTGCATGTTTCAGTAATCTAGTGATCTCTCCTGGTTTTAGACCTGGTTTAGTCCTGGTTTTAGACCTGGTTTACACCTGCTTTAGACCTGGTTTAGTCCTGGTTTAGACCTGGTTTAGACCTGGTTTTAGTCCTGTTTTAGTCCTGGTTTTAGTCCTGGTTTAGACCTGGTTTTAGACCCTGTTTTAGTCCTGGTTTAGTCCTGGTTTTAGTCCTGCTTTAGTCCTGCTTTAGTCCTGGTTTAGACCTGGTTTTAGTCCTGTTTTAGTCCTGGTTTTAGTCCTGGTTTAGACCTGGTTTTAGTCCTGATTTAGTCCTGGATTTAGTCCTGGTTTAGACCTGGTTTGAACCTGGTTTAGTCCTGTTTTAGTCCTGGTTTTAGTCCTGGTTTAGACCTGGTTTTAGTCCTGGTTTTAGTCCTGGTTTAGACCTGGTTTGAACCTGGTTTAGTCCTGGTTTAGACCTGGTTTTAGTCCTGCTTTAGTCCTGGTTTAGTCCTGGTTTAGACCTGGTTTAGACCTGGTTTAGACCTGGTTTAGTGTCTGGCAATGAGTGGAATTACAGAAAAAAAAAGAAAAAAGGGATTTAGCCTAAAATGTGAAAACAGGAAAATCCCTCTGTGTAATCCATTTATTTCAACAAAGTAACTGTAATCCAATTACCACTCACTGAAACAGTAACTGTAACTGAATACAGTTACTCATAACTTGTACTCTGATTACATAACTCCGGTACATGTAATCTGTTACTCCCCAACTCTGTCCATGTGCCTTTAAACAGCATGTTCGCCGTCTTGTTGTGAAAGGATTAAGAACAGTAAAAGCAAACACGGGAACATTGTAATATTGATCCAAAAGAAAGAGTCAATCACAAGTGGCGTTCAGATTGTTTTGTCGATCAATCGTAACAGCGCAATTTGTTTCTTTAAAGATCCTACGTTACGCAAAATTGACTCTTGTGAGATTATTTTTAACAATGTATTTATTGAGATTTTCATATTAAAATATTAACAAAACATATAGAAATAAAAAAAAAAAAACAACAAAAGAAAAAACTAAATAAAAGAAAACAAAAACAATAACAACATGAATCACACACAGACAATAGGAGGGTTTCGGTCACGTGATCACGATGATGGGGGTTAGGGTTAGAAATGTCCTCGAAGTCCTCAGCTTTTCCTCTCAAAATAAATGTAAGTCTTTCCAACGCAAAACAAGACGCCGTTTCCACAGTCCAAACTTTTATAGGAGGCACATCCACATTTTTCCAAATCATGGTCAAGTTACAAAATCATGACTCTTGTGAGATTTAATCGGTGTTATAATGTTGTTCCCTCCTCAAAAACAGACCTGGAGTTGTCTTTACCTTTAGTTCAGTGAAGATCGTCAATTCCAGGTCTGAAATTATCCGAACGATTCTAGTGAAGGTGTGCGGAGTTTAAAAACACAGTGGAGCACTTCCTGTATTACCACGTGACATCATAAAGTGAACCAGAGTGTTTTCTGTTTGAGAGAAGAACTTCTAATGTGTAAATATGCAGGATTTGTGTGTTAAACATGTGTGAGTGAAACAAAAAAACACAACTCCAGGTCTGTTTGTGACGAATAAACATAATAACATAGATCAGAAAGTAACGTCATATAGACCTTTTCAATTGATACTTTAATAAATAAATTAATTAATCAGTACTTGGAAATTTCACAAGTATTGATCGAGATCAATACATCCTTTCTCCACTTCCTACTGTCCTGTTTTGATTCTACAAACTTTAAAGTCGTCCTTCTTTTTTAAGCCCTGGTTCAGACAATTTACTGCCAGTTTAGTCCCAACTGAGACCTACGTTAGTCCTGGTTGATCCTGGTTGACCTGGTTTAGTCCTGGTTTAGACCTGGTTTAGACCTGGTTTAGACCTGGTTTAGACCTGGTTTAGACCTGGTTTAGACCTGGTTTAGGTTTAGACCTGGTTTAGACCTGGTTTAGACCTGGTTTTGACCTGGTTTAGACCTGGTTTAGACCTGGTTTAGACCTGGTTTAGGGTTTAGTCCTGGTTTAATCTTGGTTTAGACCTGGTTTAGACCTGGTTTAGTTTTAGACCTGGTTTGGTTTGGTTTGCCTGGTTAGACCTGGTTTAGACCTGGTTTAGCCTGCTTTAGTCCTGGTTTAGTCCTGGTTTAGACCTGGTTTGGACCTGGTTTTAGTCCTGGTTTAGTCCTGGTTTAGACCTGGTTTGGATCTGGTTTTAGTCCTGAAAAGACTTGAAACAGTCCTGAAATAGCCTTGACATAAATCCTGGTTTAAACCTGATTTAGTCCACTTTTCTATCGTGTTCAATTCTAGTTTGGACCTGTTTTACGTGTGATTTAGAACTGGAAAAAGACTTTAAATAGTCTTGGAATAAATCCTGGTTTAGACCTGATTTAGTCCAGTTTTCTATGCTAGACAGTTCTTGACTGGACCTGTTTTACACGTGATTTAGAATTATAAAAAGACTTGGAACAGTCCTGAAATAGCCTTGACATAAATCCTGGTTTAAACCTGAATTAGTCCACTTTTAAATCGTATTCATTTCTAGTTTGGACCTATTTTACACGTGATTTTGAACTGGAAAAAGACATGGAATAGTCCTGGAATAGTACTGGAATAAATCCTGGTTTAGACCTGATTTAGTCCACTTTTATATCGTATTTGATTCTAGTTTGGACCTTTTTTAAACGTGATTTAGAACTCTAAAATCACATGGAATAGTCCTGGAATAGTTTTGGAATAAATCCTCGTTTAAAGCTGATTTAGTCCACTTTTCTATCGTGTTTAGTTCTAGTCTGGACCTGTTTTACGCGTGATTTAGAATTGGAAAAAAAAAAAAAAAACTTGGAATAGTCCAGGAATAATCTTGGTTTAGACATGATTTAGTCCACTTTTATATCGTATTCATTTCTAGTTTGGACCTGTTTTACGTGTGATTTAGAACTGGAAAAAGACTTTAAATAGTCTTGGAATAAATCCTGGTTTAGACCTGATTTAGTCCAGTTTTCTATGCTAGACAGTTCTTGACTGGACCTGTTTTACACGTGATTTAGAATTATAAAAAGACTTGAAACAGTCCTGAAATAGCCTTGACATAAATCCTGGTTTAAACCTGAATTAGTCCACTTTTCTATCGTGTTCGATTCTAGTTTGGACCTATTTTACACGTGATTTTGAACTGGAAAATCACATGGAATAGTACTGGAATAAATCCTGGTTTAGACCTGATTTAGTCCACTTTTATATCGTATTTGATTCTAGTTTGGACCTTTTTTACACGTGATTTAGAACTCTAAAATCACACGGAATAGTCCTGGAATAGTCCTTGGAATAGTTTTGGAATAAATCCTGGTTTAGACCTGATTTAGTCCACTTTTCTATCGTGTTTAGTTCTAGTCTGGACCTGTTTTACGCGTGATTTAAAATTGGAAAAAAAAAAAAAAAAAAATTGGAATAGTCCAGGAATAATCTTGGTTTAGACATGATTTAGTCCACTTTTATATCGTATTCATTTCTAGTTTGGACCTGTTTTACGTGTGATTTAGAACTGGAAAAAGACTTTAAATAGTCTTGGAATAAATCCTGGTTTAGACCTGATTTAGTCCAGTTTTCTATGCTAGACAGTTCTTGACTGGACCTGTTTTACACGTGATTTAGAATTATAAAAAGACTTGAAACAGTCCTGAAATAGCCTTGACATAAATCCTGGTTTAAACCTGAATTAGTCCACTTTTCTATCGTGTTCGATTCTAGTTTGGACCTATTTTACACGTGATTTTGAACTGGAAAAAGACATGGAATAGTCCTGGAATAGTACTGGAATAAATCCTGGTTTAGACCTGATTTAGTCCACTTTTCTATCGTACTTGATTCTAGTTTGGACCTTTTTTACACGTGATTTAGAACTCTAAAATCACATGGAATAGTCCTGGAATAGTCCTGGAATAGTCCTGGAATAAATCCTGGTTTAGACCTGATTTAGTCCACTTTTCTATCGTACTTGATTCTAGTTTGGACCTTTTTTACACGTGATTTAGAACTCTAAACTCACACGGAATAGTCCTGGAAAAGTTTTGGAATAAATCCTCGTTTAAACCTGATTTAGTCCACTTTTCTATCGTGTTTAGTTCTAGTCTGGACCTGTTTTACGTGTGATTTAAAATTGGAAAAAAATAAAAATAAAAATTGGAATAGTCCAGGAATAATCTTGGTTTAGACATGATTTAGTCCACTTTTATATCATATTCATTTCTAGTTTGGACCTGTTTTACGTGTGATTTTAAACTGGAAAAAGACATGGAATAGTCCTGGAATAGTACTGGAATAAATCCTGGTTTAGACATGATTTAGTCCACTTTTCTATCGTGTTCGATTCTAGTTTGGACCTTTTTTACACGTGATTTAGAACTCTAAACTCACATGGAATAGTCTTGGAATAGTCTTGGAATAGTTTTGGAATAAATCCTCGTTTAAACCTGATTTAGTCCACTTTTATATCATATTCATTTCTAGTTTGGACCTGTTTTACGTGTGATTTAGAACTGGAAAAAGACTTTAAATAGTCCTGGAATAAATCCTGGTTTAGACCTGATTTAGTCCAATTTTCTATCTTGTTCGATTCTAGTTTGGACCTTTTTTACATGTGATTTTGAACTGGAAAAAGATATGGAATAGTCCTGGAATAGTCTTGAAATAGTTTTGGAATAAATCCTCGTTTAAACCTGATTTAGTCCACTTTTATATCGTATTCATTTCTAGTTTGGACCTGTTTTACATGTGATTTAGAACTGGAAAAAGACTTTAAATAGTCTTGGAATAAATCCTGGTTTAAACCTGAATTAGTCCACTTTTCTATCGTGTTCAATTCTAGTTTGGACCTGTTTTACGCGTGATTTAGTCCTGGATAAAGACTTGGCTGAATCCTGTCATTATTTTAAACTCCCCACTACAACTCGCTGGAATAATTCTCCACAGATTCCAAACTAAATCTTAAGTTCCAAATCTTACCTCCGAACCACTCCGACGAGATGTTCTGCAGGAGCGTGAAGGGGATGCAGAAGAAAGTGATGAGGAGGTCGCTCACCGCCAGAGAACAGATGAAAATGTCCGTGGCAGTTTGGATCGCGCGCTTCTTCAGGATAATATAGATCACCAAACTATTCCCAGCGAGCGCGAGGACGAAAATAATCACGTAGAGAATCACGAACGTGGTTTTCGCGCAGTACGGCAACTCCGGGATGTAAACCAGCGGCTGGATGTTGTACGTGTTGATAAACTCCTCGCGCGTTAAGTTGTAATACTGCAGCGTTTTCTGGAGCATTTCTGGCGTGATTTTCGTCGAACCGTCTCCGGAGTTTGTGGACGCATCCGCCATGGTGTCATCCAGTGTAACCGAAGCGTAAAACAAGTCCGAAAGTCATGCGTAAAAAAAGGCGGTGCGCGCGCTCGTCGCCGTGTCTCTGGTGATGCTGGAGGCTCCTCGGACGCAGGAGGACTGGAGTGAAGTGACAAGACCGCCTCGCTCACTATCAAGCTCCGCGTGGAATAATGGAACCACCACGGCGCATGCGCAATGGGAGCACAAACGCGCGCACACAGACGCACGCCTTTCCTCCTGTCTTGGCATCCCCCCCCTGAGCGTCATCTGAGTACGCGTTGGAGCTCGTGTTCAATCGGAATGGTGTTTTTTGTTTTGTTTTTGTTTTTTTGTTTTTTAATCACATTTTTGTTCAATTTTATAATCGTAAAATGCACAAACAAAATTGGCATGGCTATTTACAGTGTTACGAAGTTTAGTTTAGTGTTTATTTATTTGTTTATGTATCAGGTAGTGTTGTGGGCAAGAGCGCAGTCATCAGGACCAGCACCAGTCCGAGATCACAGGGTCACGGGACCAGGGCAAGACCAAGACCTGTGAGAGTCGAGACCGAGACCGAGACCACGGCCCATTGAGACCAAATTGAGACCATCTTTTTCATTTTTGACATGTATTTGTATTTTACAGTTATTTTGGCACATTTCTGTCAATGTTTTTATAAATTAATGTTAATTTAGGCACAAAATAAGCCAAGCAAACTGTGCTGCACTTAATCAATCTGCTCCCCTTTTTTAGATCCTGACCTAAAGTTTGAGAACTTCTACTGGTACTTCA
>NW_026571047.1:30386213-30441213 GCF_026225935.1 Boleophthalmus pectinirostris
CTCTCTGTTTCTCCCTTTCTCACCTCGCTCTCTCTTCCTGTGTTTTCTCATTCTCTTTCCTCCTCTCTCTCTCTCTCCCTTCATATCACCCTTCTTCCTCTCTCTCTATCCTTCCTTTCCTCACCTCGCTCTCTCTTTCCTTCTTTCTCTCTCTCTCCTCATTCTTTCTTCTCTTTCTCTGTCTCTCTCCCCACCCCCCTTCTCTCTCTCTTTCTCACCCACCTTGCACTCTATTCTTTTTTTCTCTTTCTTTTTCTCTCTTTCCTTTCATTACTGCCTCTCTATCTCCTCCTTTTTTCCTCTGCTCCCTCTCTTTCATTCATCTCCTCTCTCTCTCTCTCTCTCCATTCTCCCTCCAGTAGTTTTCTGTAATTTCTTTCTTGTCACACTCCCTGTCATCTCCTTTTTTCTTCTCTCTCTCTCTTCCCCGTTCCTCTCCTCTTCTCCTTCTCTCTCTCTCTCTCTCTCCTCCGTCAGTTCTGTCTGTTTTCTCTCCTGTCGTTGTTGTTTCCAGTGACAGATGAAGTGATTCAAATGAAATGCAAACGGGAAAATTGGATTTCTTTCTCGTCTTATTCCCTCTGACGCTGTTTGTGTGTTTGTGGAGCGGCTGCCTTCTTCTCTTCTATCCCTCTCTCCCCGCTTCCTCTCTTTTCCATCACTTTTCTGTCACTTTCTCTCTTCTTCCTCTCCATCTTTCTTACCACCCCCGTCCAGATAATTCCCCTTCCTCTCTTCTCTCCTCTCTCTTTCTCCTCTCTCCCCTCTCTCTCTTTACCTTCACTCTCTCTTCTCTCTCTCTCTCTCTCATTCTCTCACTCTTTCCCCCTCTCTCCTCACAACTCCACGTCTGTTTTTGATGAGGAAACAACATTATAACACGACTTAAAGCCCACAAAAAGTTACATTTGGTGTAATATTGGACCTTTAAAATCACTGTACCTGATTTTTACAGTTTTAAAAAACGTGACAAAACAAAAATATCTCATTTAAAATCCTATTCCTCACTTACTTTACTTTACTTTTACATTCCAAGCATCGTAATTATTCACCTTGACGAGTTTATGAGCACTTTCCGCAACTTTTAGAGGCCAGAGTTAAGTTTCCTGTCATGGTAAAGCAAAGAATAACTAGCAATCTAACCGCAAACTTCAGGATTTGGGGACTATAAAATGCTTAGATACAGACAGCGCACAGCAGACTTATTTTGACCTCAAGATCTTTCCTCAAATACACAGAAAATAACTAAACGACTGTGTTACGTAAGAGTTTTCTGAATATCCCAGAGTCAAATCATCAGTGATACATGAAAACCTCTGATATTCACTTTAAGATTTGCTTCTTTTGTAAATGTGCGGAGAAAATCGCTACAGATTTGCAGCGATTCATAGTAAGAGGATGAGGAACGACCGGAAAAAGCTGAAAGAGAAGAGACTCTGACGGACCCCGAGAGCGCGAGGGGCAGAGACGAGAGAGTTTCTGACCTCCTCTTTCAAAGCTCGTGTTTTTGTCTATACAGCCCTGAGCTTTCAACTATACAGCGAAAGAACAAAGAGCGAAAAAGCGAAAAAGAAGTATTTCCTGGAAGTTTCACTAGAGAGAGAGAAAAAAAAACATCCTCATTGTTGTATTATGAATTGTATTTGTCCGAGAGTTGAAAGAAAAGTCTTGACACTGTGACGTGTTGCTGGATTTCAGATCACAACACTGAACATTCCCTTGATTCTTTGCAGGGACATCAGGTTGGGGGTGTTGTACATGCGTCTCTAAGGGTGGAATGTTTAGGACAGGTTTTACCGTGAGCACACAATGCACGGGTTAGTCAAAAAAGTTTTAAGATCATCTGAAAAGTCAAGAAAAAACACAGAAAATGGATTCAGACAGAACTTTTTCTCGAGATCAATACGAGCGTTCATGGACCTGTTTAGGAGTTTGATTTTCAACAAATATGAGAGTGACTAACAGTGTTGGGAGTAACATGTTATAAAAGTAACAAATTACTGTAATGCATTGCTTTTTGCTGTAATGCCGTAATGTTATGGCATTACAGGGGGCAAAAAATTCAATATTTTACTGGGTACAAATGTCAGTAACATGTGGTGGGGTTTTTTTTCATACAAATTCGCTAAAATCATCGCGATATCAGCAGCGGTGAAACGCCAGAGGTGTGCCCGTGTAGACCGTCGGGTGACTGTGGGCGAAAGGACTGGTGTAGAACTCCGCGCTCCACAGGGCAAACCGCAGCTGACGCCCGATCGTGCCTTGCAGACTCCCTGTTCCACGGTCGCAGGCTTCTCTCAGGGGCAGTCCTAGATTCCAAGTCCTAGTCCAAGATTAGTCCTGGTTTAGTCCTGGTTCAGTCCTGGTTCAGTCCATATACGGTGCAAAAGTTCAGCATCTTCGCAGTTATTTTGGTGAGAGTAAATTAAAAGTGCTGCAACAGTAATGCCATGTTTTACATTTTAATTGTAGTAATATTGTAATGTAACGTGGGCGGTCACTGTGGAGCTCCATAAAGTTCAGCCGTGGAAATCTGCCATATCTGTGCCAGTGGTGCAAACCATACACTGTATGTACCTAATAATTTCCGAACTATACGCCGCTCCTTTTTTCTCACATTTTGAACCCTGCGTCTTAAACAATGATGCAGCGAATATATGGATGGATTATATTTGTTTGGCATCACAGCGGGTGCGCGCAGCCTGAGAGCAGAAAGCGCCGCTGTGTGTGCGGTTACACATGGATCTAGGGTTCACATGAAGTTGCAGCATTAGACTGCAGTGTTATCAGCTCACTCAAATAGTTTATCACCGTGTGATCAAATAAGTTCTGATGGTGAATGAACATTAGTGAGGGGGATACGTCTTACGTCTACGTCGTGTGTGTAAATGACGAGAAGAAACCACCTTTGGTCAGAATGTTTTATCTGTCCAAGGTGGAAATCTGTGGAACCACTAACCCTGACAGAATGCCCCACGTACAGCTCTTTTAAATCTCATATGACAAATCGGTTATGGTCAAACCAAACATGTACTCATTTATAGCTGCATTGTGATTTTAATTGGTTTTCTATGGGAACTGTGCAATGATGGAACTATGTAATGAGTGGAGTGTGCAATATTTTAGTGTCTGGCCCCTGTGACCCCAGTAGAGATGCGCGGATGGGCCATTTTTTCATCCGCAACCGCGACACAAAACTCATCATCCGCCCGCTGTCCATTTTGCACCGAAGGTTTTCAAAACCGCACCCGCCCGCCATCCGCCGATTGATTTTAGATTTTAGAACAATCAAATAGCAAACAAACTAAGGAGCCTCGATAAAAATGCAAACTCTATAGCTCATTCATTCCAAAATTGGCTCAGCATGTATGTTCGCATTCTTAATTGTCCGCAACAACCCCAAACTTACCTGGTTTTCTTGCGCAGCTGATTAATTGACAACGTTTTCCGACTAGGTTATTTTTGAACCTTCTTGCCTTCGTGTTGGATGTTGTTACCTTCTGAACATTCTGCCATTGCCCGATGTTATTTCAAAGTCATAGCCTCACTCCATCGGTCTTTCTTTAAGTTTTAAATCCCCCGAGTGGCAGTTTACGCTATAATGTCTGCGTGTTGTAAAATATATCTGATATCGAAACAAAATAGACAGATCATCTCATCCAGATGAACCTTTATTGAAATCAGGCAATGCCCTCTTTATATTCCAACTGAAATAGGCAAGAAAAAATATGCATAACTAAATAAATACGGCCCTATAGCCACTTATGTGTTGGCAAACAGCTGAAATAAATTAGAAATAATAAAATAAACTGCATATAATATGTGCCTCGTAAACCTTAGGCATCAATAACCCGACACAACCTGAACCTTCAGAACATAAAAACGAGGTCAAATGGGCTAATTAAGGACATGACGTACACTTCATACTACAAGCATAGACAGAGACTCGTCTTTTCAGATGTAGGTAACAATACTAACAATAACTTTTTTTTTTTTGTTTTTGTTTTTTTTTTTGTAGTTAAACCGCCACCCGCCCGAATGTAATTAAAATATAATTTTTCGTCACGTCATCCGCCCTAGACCCCAGCCCTTGGGACAACGGATGGAAATCAGCCTTAGACTACAATCCGGTGTGTTTAGATTCATGTTGTCATGTTTGTCCATTAACATGCTCTGTCCCAATCAAATAAATAAATAAATGTCTCAAACTTCAGTAGCTGAACGTCCACTCATACCTGACTGACAGACCTAGCCCCGCCCCCGAAAGAGTCTGAAATCTGCTGAAATCCTCCAAGACACTGACATGATACAGACAGAACAGAGACTCTTTCTGCAGGAGACATGTGCAGTAGAGCGCGGGGAGAGACGGGGTGATGCGTCGAGGAAGACGCTCGTTTGTGATTGTGTTTTGAACAGTTATTTTGCGCTTCATACACACACCCTCCTCATGGAAAACACACGAAGAAATACAGATGATGCAGCTTTCAAGTTAAAGGCGACTGATGTGACTGTTGAAGAAGGAAACAGATCTGCTGCACGTGAAATCAACATTAATGAGTCGATGGTGAGATTTTGGACGACGGCAGCGTGAAGAACTGACTCAATGCAAAAAGATGACAAAAACTTTCAGAGGCGATAAAAGCAGACGGCCCAAACTGAAAACGTTCTTAAAGACGTGGACACCTGTGGCTTATATTCACTGTTGGGCAAGTTACTTTGAAACTGTAATGTGTTATTTATTACCTATTACTGTCATTTCAAAGTAATTCATTACATTACAATATTACTGCATTTAAAATGTAAGGCATTACATTACTATTGCATTACTTTAAGTTAGTCTCACCAAAATAACTTTTGCGCTGTATATGGACTAAACCAGAGCTGAACCAGGACTAAACCAGAAGTGAACTAGGACTAAACTAGAAACGAACTAGACAAAACAGGACTCACTGTCAGACGGCTCGAAGTGACCGCAGGAGAAAGGAGCGGCTCTGCCTCCGCACCTCACGGAGGTAAGAGCGGCTGTTATCTGATCGCTCTTTATGGACCCTGCTGCTCGGGTCGCGGCCCTGATTTCAGCAACTATTTGCGGGTACAAAACCCGGTGCAAAACTCTGCTACAGCACGTAACTTCTACCTTCCTTCATCGTGTCCAGAAGTCCAACTTTTTGTGTGATGGTTCATTGTCCTCTGTCTTTTGGGTGCGAGTACAGGAGCCTTTGTCGGTGCAGAACGTTTCGTCGACGTTGTGGGTTTTCGTTGGGTAGAAAACTTGCAAACATGCAGCACTTCAGAAATCACACTGCTAGAGATTGAACATGTATTTAAATTTGGCAGCTGAACACATTCCTGTACTGTACAGGAGACAGGAGTCCCTTGGCCAGTCAGGACGCAGAGGGAGGAACGCAATACGTTCATAACAATGTAAAAAAAAAAAAAACAGGGCATGCAAAATTGCAAAAAAATAAAAATCTGCGAGACAGCGAAAAATGAACTGCGATAGAGGAGGGACGAGTGTAAACAGGTCTAAACCAGAAACTGACCCAGGTCAAACCAGGTCTAAACAGCGTGGAGTTCTTTGTCAGTCCTTTCGCCCGCGGTTAACTGAAGGTCAGGGCGCATCTCCGGCGTTTCACCGCTGCTGATATCGAGGTGATTTTAGCGAATTTGTATGAAGAAAAACCCACCTCTTCAATCCAGGTTAAAAAACACTGTAATGCGCGTTAACATTTGTACCGAGTAAATATTACTATTTTTCCCTGTAATGCCTTACATTACTGGTTCAGCAAAAAGTAATGGTCGTTACTTTTATAACGACAGGAGCGCTCAATAGTCCCCCTTTGATTTAACATTAGACTCTGTGAAAATCCATAGAGATGCGACGCCACATCCCGACCTCCCCGTCTGTCTGAGAGGAGACTGACAGATTTAATGCCATACTGTGGAACACTCCAGACAAAGCGACAACATCTCCTCGGTGACAAGCCCGGTTTATGTTCCTGTCAGCTTCTTTCACATCGAGACAAATGTGCATTGTTAAGGACGCTGTTAAGATAAAAATAGAGTGTTCTGGTCGGACTCCAGTAATGAGACGCAGCCAGACTTCTTTATGTCAGACTCTTGAAGCGTCTGATGGAGGAAACAGCCCCGTGTTTATTCTGGGCAGCGCAATATTCCCCTTTCAAGTAGAATTATGTAAGCTCCAAACTCAGACAAAAAGACATGAAGGGTTCTGTTTAGCTTTTCAGTCTGTGTTCACGCTCGTCCCGACTTGATCCTGGTTTAGTTCTTGTATATATGTTGTCAAAAGTTTAAAAAATCAGATACTAATCGACTCTGAAACTCATTTTTCGCAGGTATTGATACTAAAAAAGTCCCATTCGCAGGACAGAAATGAACCTTTCCTGAATCTGTAGAAGTCCTCATATAGACTTGGTTTGGTCCTGCTCCAGTCCTGGTTGAGTCTTGGTCTAGTCCAGGTTTAGTTCTGGGTTTAGTTACAGTTTTGTTCCAATTGGTGTTGTTCAGTTGACATCACAAAATTCTAAAATCTTAACTTAACTTTACGTAACTTAACTGAACTTAACTTAAAGGGCCCATCTCATGCAAAATAACTCTTTTCACATTGTATCTTCTGCACATAAACAAGCACAATTTGGGTTTTGGAACATCCATTACACAATAGTTATGAAATCTTACTGATTTCTTGGAGACAGTCACAGACCAGGAACTGTGAAAGACCGACTATTGCTCATCCCCCGCCCGTCCTGAGAAAGCACAGGCTCCGCCCTCCAAACGTGACGTAGGCTCTGAGTGAGCCGCCCTTCCTCCGCCATCTCAGGGAGGGAGGGGGAGACAGACGTGACCCTGATAGTGGCAGGAATAAACTTTTATTCATCATGTTATTCAGCCGCATGTGTTGGACCCAGAATCGGACGAGGACTTTGAGGAGCACGAAGCTCAAGCACCGCGTCCACATCAGATGAACATTACTGATTGGTAAAGTTTTAATAAACTCTAGTAGATAAACTTATTATATCGTGTTCACTGCAGAGTAGAACAATGAGCTTATGCTGTCGCTTTTTTTTAGGTGTTCATGTGGGAATTGTCAGTCAATGCGGGGTGGAGGCGGTGGAGCGGAGGAGGGTGGCGGGTGTGAAGCGCTGTCTGCTACGTCAAACGCGTCATAGGTGTATCTGCTGCGTCATCGTTGTAGCAGCTTTAGGTCGTTGTCACATGGGAGGGTGGCAGAAATACGCTGCAATTTGTTTAAAAAACACAGAATCAATCTAAAAAAACACTTCGGCGACAAATACAAGGCCCACACATCACTCTTAGAAGTTAGAAAGCTCTGAAAATTTGATTTTGCATGAGATGGGCCCTTTAACTTTACTTTACCTTTACTTTTACTCATTGGTTTTGTTCATTCGACATCACAAAATTCTAAAATCTTAACTTTACTTAACTTAACTTTACTTTTAATTTTACTTTTACTGTTACTTTTACCAGTTGGTTTTGTTCATTCGACATCACAAAATTCTAAAATCTTTACTTTACTTAAACTTCACTAAACTTTACATTAACTTTATTTTTACCAGTTGGTTTTGTTCATTCGACATCATAAAATTCTAAAATCTTTGCTTTTACTTTACATTTACTTTACGTTTACTTTAATTTTAACTTTAATTTAATTTTACTTTTACTTCACCTTTACTTTTTCTTCACTTAACTTTTACTTTGCTTTTATTTGACATTTATTTTACCTTTACTTTGACTTTACTTTCGCTTTTTCTTTCCATGTAATCCTGCAAATCCACCTTCAGAAAGTCGCACACTGCAGCTTTAATTTACACATTTGTTTATTTACGTTTTCCTCACGTACATAAACAAATCAAACCACATGTACCAGAGCTTTTTAAAAACGTCCTCGCAGGTACAACATGTTCCTGAGTGCTGCGGTAAATAAACAAATGCTCTGAGATGCGTTCAGTAAATTACAAACATTACGTAACCTTATGTCCTGTGCATCGTAATGAACAATTAAACACGATTAAAGCTGAGAACGAGCGGACGTGTGTGTACGTTAATGAACAGAAGGGTTAGAAACGCTTTTGATTATGGCAACGGTTCAGGTGTTGCTTCCTCTGCGTCGTGGATTTGAAGGACCTCCGCCTCTCCAATTTTATCTGCGGGAAAAAATGGAAAAATTACGTAAGTCGTAGGTAAAAATAAACACAACTTTCGCGTTCTTAAAGGGCCCGTGTCACGCTATTTTCTGATTTGTGTTATTTATAATGTAGTTTCCTCGTCACAAACAGACCTGGAGTTGTGTTTTGTTTCATTCGCACATGTTTAACACAAAATGGTTTTAAATTCCAGGCATTTTCACTAGAATCATTTGGATATTTTCAGTCCTGGAAGTGTCAATCTCCACTGAACTAAAGGTAAAAGGAGCTGTTAAATTAAAAACAACCGAAAACACAACTCCAGGTGTGTTAAAGAGAAGATAAGAACATTTTAGAGCTGCTCGATTATGGAAAAAATCATTATCACGATTATTTTGATCAATATTGAAATCACAATTATTCAAACGATTATTTTTTTAGTTACACGACGCATTTATTCAGCATTTCTCTCTCAAAAAAACACTTTGTTATTGATAATTTACGCCAAACTTTAAACTGAAAATAAATTTAGGCTACAAATATGAACCTTTGAGCAGTTTTGCAATGTATAAGACATAA
This sequence comes from Boleophthalmus pectinirostris, assembly GCF_026225935.1. Lineage (NCBI taxonomy): Eukaryota > Metazoa > Chordata > Actinopteri > Gobiiformes > Gobiidae > Boleophthalmus > Boleophthalmus pectinirostris. The sequence goes on from NW_026571047.1 coordinate 30,394,958, forward strand.
AATGAATAAAATATACTTATGAACATGAAATAAGGCAAAGAAAAACATAAGTGTATCCAAAATAAACTAAATATCCGCTGTTCGACAATCTCTATTTTTAAAAACTCGATTTCAACTCGATTATATGAGTTTAGAGATTGTTTGACATGCAAATCGAAATCACAATCAAAAATAGATTAATTTCACAGACTTACAGCACTGAGTAATATAAAACCTTTAAGTAATATTTTGAATTTAATTGTTCTTGTAAGCAAAATTGACTTATGTATTTTTGACGCATCCTTTACACCACTACTGTTAAACCTGCTGTAGTTTTAAAGCTCCAATATTACGTAAAAGTGACTCTTTTGATCTTTAAGTCCTGTTATTATGTTGTTACCTCAAAAACAGACCTGGAGTTGTGTTTTGTTTCATTCACACATGTTTGAGTGTCTCTTTATTATTCGTCTGTAGTGGTGTAATGGTACAAATACCGTATTTTCCGGGCTATTTGGTGCTCTGGATTATAAGATGCACTGTCATTAAAGGTTGTATAGAGGGTTTTTTTTAAGGGAAGAGAAATACAGCGACAGTCCTTGTGCGCATTCAGAATTACTGTTGAAGTTTCCTGTCTAGAAGTAATTCAGCGACCGACGCGTCAGTTTTTAGACCCTTCGTCTTCTTCGGTCGCGCCATCGCTGGACGAGATCTCCAAGAATCACCTCAGTTTGGCTTTGCTCCTTTTCCTCTTCTCTTCTTCTTTCAGCGACCTCAAAAACTGACTTTCTTTTGCGGCGAACCGGTCGTGGATTCTCGTCCGCCGTCGCGACAAACTTTGTGCGAAATGCGAGGAAGCGACAGTTCGAAAAAGCCTCTAAGAACCGCTGCGTAAACCACGAAATCCCCGACGCTCCGACGAGTCAGTTATACTAGGGAGTTTGATTGACAACCTAACAGCCAATAGAAAATGAGGGAGCCTCGTTTTCTATTGGCTGATGTTTATCTGGCCTCAACACGTCCACAGTTGATAGATTTTTGTTCTTTTTTTTTTGTCATCATAATTACAAAGCTGCTGCGTCTCTGTAATGGTATTTTAATCTTTCACTGACAGTTTGAAACTAAAAAAAATCCTCCATACAACCTTTAAATGGTGTGTTTTCGAACTCAGTGACTCAGTTGTTCAGTCGTGTCTAGAAGCGGCACATTGCGCTCGCTTTTTCGGTTCGTTCCTCCGTTCCGTTCCTCGTCGGCGTGGAGTGATGAGTGTGTCTGTGGGTGTGTTTCTCTGTGCGGTCGCTGTCTGCTCCCTGTGTGTTTGTGTGTGTTCTGCGGGTGGTGCGGCTTTGTAGTTTACTGAAGTTGTGCTGGGACACCGAGTGGATTCGTGTATGGGGCGCTCTGGCTTGTGGCGCGCTCTCGTTTTTTGATGGGGTTGGAGGCTTAAGAGCGCGGCCTATAGTACGGAAAATACGGTGTTCGTGCTGAACAGTTTCAGTACGAGATGTTTGGTTCAGTGCAGGTGCACGAGTGAGTTTGCGCAATTTGTGTGAGTTTACATTCCACCACTACATGTGCAGCTACACAGAGACTCGGCTCTTTAATATTCACAAGGAAACTCGTCCGTGATTGTGGTGTCAGTGTTTCCCGCAGCGCTTTATAGTTAGAGCAGCCACCTTCACAAGAATTGCCCCCCGACTTGACTACGTCCCTCTGAACCACGTGAATCGTCACAAAACTACAGATGTTGCACCCGGGTCCTCACTTTCGCCGGCACGGAATCTCCACAAAAGTGTATTTTCAGTCGCTGGAGACAGTGTAACTGCAGCAGATCTGCACTTACACTTTACAGACAATCTGGACAAGTTGTTTTTTCTGGCCAAAAATCTGAAGATTGAGTAAAACTTGATGCTGGAACTGTTAGTGCTGCTCTTTACTTTTTGAAAAGTTTTGTTTACTGTTTACAAGGAATTTATTAATTTTTTAAAATAATATTTCATACTTTTGTTGCTTATTTGAGGATATTTTATTTAACTTATTAGTATTTCCAAGCAGCACTTTGCATTTATTTTATTTTCCCATTTGTATAATGTTAAAACAAATTTTTGGTTTAATAAAAATTGAAATGGTTTTGCATTTTGTTTCCAAACTGTACCGAAAATGAACCAAACCATAACCTTAAAACTGAACCATGATTTTTGTGAACCGTTACACGTCTGTTCATCCGTCTACATCTCAAAATGCTCTGTTCCACCTTGTGATGTCATGAAGCGGTAGTTTTCAAGTGAACTGCTCCTTTTACCTTCAGTTCAGTGGAGATCGACAATTCCAGATCTGAAATTGTGGTTTCTGGTGAAGGTGTATGAAGTTTAAAAACACAGTGGAGCACTTCCTGTACTACCACATGACATCACGAGGTGCAACGGCGCATTTTCAGTTTCAGTTTGCGTGTTAAACAAAAACAAAACACAACTCCGGGTCTGTTTGTGACGAGGAAACAACAAAAGTGCGTACGTTTTTCTATTCACCCCTTGGTCTGATTGTTCCGTTGTTGTGTCCTTAAGCAAGACACTTCACCCCGCTTGCCAAGGATTGTGTAATAATTTGTTCTCACCGTTAATGTTCCTATTTCTGGTCACACTTCGCGCTCCAATTTCCTGTTCTCTTAGAAGATAAGAGCTCGTTTGGACCATTATGTGAACATGTCTCTCTGTGAATAGAGACTAATTGACCTTTATTTGGTCTCGGGATTTTCCGTCGCCGACACAGAAGTTTTTGCCTCCATTAGCAGAGATTCTACTATTTTTGTGCGAAAAGGACGGATTTACAGTTACACACGGAGTTTAAGCAGGAAAAGGTGACATTAGTGTAGAATATGAGTAGAATAACTTTTATTGTAAGAATATTAAGTCAAGGCATTTCTATAAAAGCACAAAGTCCTGGTTTAGTCTGAGTTTAGTCCTGGTTTAGTCTGAGTTTAGTCCTGGTTTTGTATTGGTTTAGATCTGGTTTAATCCTTGTTCAGTCCTGGTTCAGATCTTGTTTAGTCCTGGTTTAGATCTGGTTTAGGCCTGGTTCAGTCCTGATTAAGTCCTGGTTTAGTTGTTGTTTAGACCTTGTTTAGTCCTGGTTTAGTCCTAGTTTAATTCTGGTTTAGTCCTGGTTTTGTATTGGTTTAGATCTGGTTTAATCCTTGTTCAGTCCTGGTTTAGACCTGGTTTAGTCCTGGTTTAGTCCTGGTTTAGACCTGGTTTAGTCCTGGTTTAGTCCGAGTTTAGTTCTGGTTTAGTTCTGGTTTTGTATTGGTTTAGATCTGGTTTAATCCTTGTTCAGTCCTGGTTTAGACCTGGTTTAGTCCTGGTTTAGTCTAGGTTCAGATCTTGTTTAGTCCTGGTTTAGATCTGGTTTAGGCTTGGTTCAGTCCTGATTAAGTCCTGGTTTAGTTGTTGTTTAGTCCTTGTTTATTCCTGGTTTAGTCCGAGTTTAATCCTAGTTTAATTCTGGTTTAGTCCTGGTTTTGTATTGGTTTAGATCTGGTTTAATCCTTGTTCAGTCCTGGATTAGACCTGGTTTAGCCCACTCAATTCCTAGTTTAATCCCATTTTAGCTCTGGTTCAGTCCTGGTTTAGACCTGGTTTAGATGTGGGTCAGTTCTGGTTTAGTTCTGGTTTAGTCCTGGTTTAGTCCGAGTTTGTTCTGTTTTAGTCCTGTTTAATTCTGGTTTAGTCCTGGTTTTGTATTGGTTTAGACCTGGTTTAATCCTGGTTTAGATCTGATTTAGTCCTAGTTTAGTCCTGGTTTTGTCCTGGTTTAGTCCTGGTTCAGTCCTGGTTTATCTGTTTTAGTCCTGGTTTTGTCTTGGTTTAGTCCTAGTTTAATTCTGGTTTAATCCTGCTTTAGTCCGTGTTTAGTCCTTAATTTAGACTTGGTTTAGTTCTGGTTTAGTTCTGCCTTAGTCCAGATTTAGTCCTGGTTTAGCCCATTCAATTCCTAGTTTAGTCCCATTTTAGTCCCATTTTAGTTCTGGTTCAGTCCAGGTTTAGTCCTGGTTTAGTTTTTAGTTCAATCCTGGTTCAGTCCTGGTTTAGTCCTGGTTTAGTCTAGGTTTAATTCTGATTTAGTCCTGATTTAGATTTTGTTTAGATATGGTTTAGTCCTGGTTTAGTCCTGGTTTAGTCTGGTTTAGCCTTGGTTCAGTCTTGGTTTAATCCTGGATTGCTTCTGGGTTAGTCCTGGTTTAATCCTGGTTCAGTCCTGGTTCAGATCTTGTTTAGTCCTGGTTTAGATGTGGTTTAGTCCTGGTTTTGTCCTGGTTTAGTCCTGGTTCAGTCCTGGTTTAGATCTGTTTTAGTCCTGGTTTTGTCTTGGTTTAGTCCTGGTTCATTTCTGGTTTAATCCTGCTTTAGTCTGTGTTTAGTCCTTAAATTAGACTTGGTTTAGTTCTGGTTTAGTCTGCTTTAGTCCAGGTTTAGTCCTGGTTTAGCCCATTCAATTCCTAGTTTAGTCCCATTTTAGTTCTGGTTCAGTCCTGGTTTAGTCCTGGTTTAGATCTGGTTTAGTCCTGGTTTAGTCTAGGTTTAATTCTGATTTAGTCCTGATTTAGATTTTGTTTAGATGTGGGTTAGTCCTGGTTTAATCCTGGTTCAGTCCTGGTTCAGATCTTGTTTAGTCCTGGTTTAGATGTGGTTTAGTCCTTGTTTAGTCCTGGTTTAGATGTGGTTTAGTCCTTGTTTAGTCCTGGTTTAGATGTGGTTTAGTCCTTGTTTAGTCCTGGTTTAGTTTCTTTCTTAGTTTAATCCCATGAGGCTCTGTTAGGTTTAGTTCTGGCCCAGACCTATTTTTTATTGTAACAGCTTTTCCTTCTTGTGTAGCCGTCTCCTCCTCGTTTCCATGGAGACGTTATTAAGTTCCACAGTGCAGCTTTATAATTAGACCAGACTCCAGACTCCGTAACATCAGAAATATCGGCTCTTACCGGGTTTTTCGTGCGCTGGAGTGGAGTTTTTTTGCAGTTTTCTCTCGGGGCTGCGCAGAGGTGAAGAGGGTCAGACAAGTTTGGAATCGAATAAATATTTGAATTTAGTATAATTCACGCAGGACTTTTGAAAGTGAAAGAGTTTAAACCTGAGTCCGTGCTGCAGTCTCCACGTCGGGTCTGTGGAGGGGTTGTACTGCGGAGGGAGGTGCGGGTACAGCCGGAGGTCCGGGTTCTGGAGGTCCGTCCCCTCTAGAGCCTGTTTAATCATCCCCATCACCAAGTCTTTCTCTGAGGAAGAAAAGTGACAAGTTTAATGCAAAAATTATAACACGGAAGTTTTTAGTGTTTAGTGGTGGTGTATGTCAAAGCTTTAATAGACGCAGCAAGAATCTCAGACTTCCGATCACTGCGCAATCCATACTGGGAAGGATTTTCTGCAAAAAGTGAGCATCAAACCACCATGTTTGATTTCTCATTGGGTTGTGTCTATTGACAAAGTCGATCTTTTAAGTCTTTTGAACCATATCACTTTTGTTTCTGTTTCTGATATTGTTATATTTTAGTTTTGGGATTCGGACATCGTTAATTGTGTGGTTGTTGGATCCTAACAGCGGAAAACGACTCGAGAAATTTGTTTGCGAACTCCATAAATACAAAAGGGAATCAGATGTGTGTGACTGCAAACCTCCGTTCAAACTGTTGCCCTTCCCAACGGAACTGAAAAATGGTGAAAGGCGAAAGCGATGGGTAGTATTGATCCACAGGAAGATGAAAAAGGAAACCTTTGGCTGCCTAAATCATCCCGAGTTTACAGTGAACATTTTGTATTTGGAGCTCCATGAAAGCGGGATCCTGTTTGTTAATCGAGAGGTGCAGAAGACAAACAGACTGAGCTGCACTTTCTTGTTCTTGTGGTTTTACAGCAACATCACGTCTTGGTCTCTTTGCAGTGGAAGGTGTTTCTTGGTGAACAGTGCCTCTCGCTTTGGCGTTGACTTTTTAAATTCATAACCGAGACTGAGTGAGGGGTTTTGGGGTTTTGCTTTGATGGAACTCCACATACAAAATGTTCGCTGCAAACTCTGGATGATTTAGGCAGTCAAACATCACCTTTTTCATCCTTCCCATCAATCCTGCCCATCGCCTTCGCCTTTCACTATTTTTTATTCCGATGGGAAGGGAAACAGTTTGAAACAGAGGTTTGCAGTCACACACATCTGATTCCCTTTTGCATCTATGGAGTTCACAAACCAATTTCTTGAGTCGTTTTCCGCTGTTAGAATAACTTATTTTTATACCATTTTAAATGACTATATGAAATAAATGTAATATTTTATTATTTTTACAATTTTTTATTAATTAATAAATAGTTTTTAATTGCTAAATTATATATATATATATATATATATATATATATATATATATATATATTTATTTTTTTTTTTTATTTGTGTTACTTACAGTACATTTTACATCATCCACATTAAATCAGATTATATTTAAACATTCAAATGCCAGTTATCATTCAAATAATTTAATTATTTAATTTAGCTTTATTTAACATTTAAGAACTTAAATTTAATTTATTTACTAAGCCAACTGCATTTAAATCTAACTAAGGCTTCTCATTGTACTTATTTAAATTAAGCCCGTTTCTCGAGCAGTTTTCCTCTGTTAGGACCCAACAACCACATAATTATGATGTCTGAATCCCAAAACTAAAATATGACAATATCAGAACCAGAAACAAAAGTGATATGTTTCAAAAGACTAGAAAAGATCGACTTTAACAACAGACGCATCCCACCGGGAAAACAAACATGGAGGTTTGATGCTCACTTTTTCAGAAAATCCTTCCCAGTATCTTTATTTATTTATATTTTCATTTCGTTTGTTGTGATAATCTGTTAATTTTTCCATCCCTAATTTTGATGAAAATTCTAAAACTTTTCCAGCGACGATTCAGGATTTTGTCTGTAAAATTCTCGAACAAATACAACAAAACGAGTCTGACAAGCAAATTATAAACAGGAAAGAGACGAGAAGATAAATAAGAAGGACGACTCGTGCTTCTGGGGCTGAAGTTTGGAGATGGAAATGTCCTTAAAAAAAAAAAATCTGACAAATTCAACAGCTGCTTTTATACTTGAGTGTCCCTTTTTCAATTAACGTTCTCGTCGGCGGCAGACTGACAGATCTGCTATTCACAATTTTCTCTAGAGAGCAGAGCCACTGGTGCTCGAAAAGGTCAAAAAGGAGAAAAAAAAGCTAAACGAGTGGCCCTTTGTTAATATATGTACTACTTAAATATATATACTGTGTGGGTTCTATGGGTTCTGTGACCTGTGATTGAAAAGTCGCCCATAGTATTTGAACTCTTTCACAATCGTCTGCAATCTGATGTAAATGTCACGATGTATTGAGAAAAAAATAGAAAGAATGTGAAAAAAAAAAGCCTCTAGTCTCCAGTCGTTCAATAACAAATACACTGAATACACTTAGTTAATAGAAAATATTCTGAGATACAAACATGTTTCAGTTCTTTGGGTGGAAACGTGGCTATAACGAAATGAAAATAAAACTAATTTTTCTGGTGGAGGATCTGCCACCTGGAGATGTTAATGTTTTGCCAGAAATGTTCCACAGTACAGTATTACTATTTTGATGTTGTATTTACTCAGTTAGTCCATCCTTCCGTTTTCTTCTGCTCATCCAGGGCCGGGCCATGGGGGCAGCGGTCTGAGGGTCTGTTTACATGAGAACGTTTGCAGGTAAAAACGACAAAATATTTGATCAGAAGTGCCTTTTGTTTAGACGGTGATGGTGTTTTTGGGGCTTAAAAATGCAAAAATCTGAAAACAGCCTCCAGAGTGGAAAAGTTTTGAACACGCTTCCTGCCGTAGTGTTTCCATCTACACTGTCCAAGACGCAAAACTCTGGTCAGATCCACGGAGCCGCGTGGACATGCAAACCCAATCGAATTCCACACACTTTTGCGTCACCGTTTGCACTCAGATTTCCTCCTGAAAACGCTCGTCTAAACGCAGAGTAAAAAGTGAAGATGCAACATCCACTTTTGCATCTTTTGTTCAGACCGTCATCATATAAACGTAGCCTAAGCAGGGACTCCCAGACTTCCCCCACCCCAGACACTTCCTCCAGCTCCTCTGGGGGACCACTTGCATTCCCAGGTCAGTCCAGAGACATCGTCCCTCCAGCGTGTCCTTGGTCTTCCCCGGTGCCTCCTCCCAGTGGGTCAAGGCTGGAACACCTCCCTTGAGCCACCTCAACTGGCTCCTCTCGACGTGGAGGAGCAGCGGCTCTACTCCGAGCTCTTTCCATGTGACTGAGCTCCTCACCCGATCTCATTTCGGTCACTTGTATCCGTGATCTTCTCCTTTCGGTCATTACCCAAAGCTCATGACCACAGAGGTGGAACGTAGCTTGACAATAAATCGAGAGCTCGGGGTCTTGTTCACTCAGTTAGTTACAGGAATTAAACTCCATATTTGGTCTGGTGATGAACCTGGTTGTTTCCATGGAGACAGATAGGTGTTATGCCAGACCAGCTCTGTTCAGAGGGGTACACATGTCAATCTGGACACACAGGTTCATACTCTGGAACACAGCCACAAAACAGCACAAACGAAACTCAAGCGTTTCATATAATTTTCTGCCTGTTTTGAGGCTATTTAACATTTTGAGGGTCTGGATGACGTCATCGGCCGAAAACTAAAACTGCTAATATCTTAAGAACCATAATCACACAAATGAAGCACCAACGACTGAAACCATTTTGGGAGTTTTAGAGCATTTTGAAGTTTCCTGGGGGCTGACTGACCCCAATTTGACTTATAAAAGAATCGTTAATATCTCAAAAACTAAAGCAGCACAAAACAGCACAAACGACTGACATACACGACCGGTCAAAAGTTTTAGAACACCTCAATTTTTTTAGTTTTATACCTGTGTTACTGTTGACAAAAACATTCTAACCCTTTGATTGATGAATGTGTCCACCTTCGGCAGATAGAACAGCTGAACTCACTCGTGGCTCGTTCTTTTTACAATAAAAATCAAATATTGTTCAGAAAGTTCTTCCCAAGTCTGTTGCAGAAGTTTCCATAAATGTGTGGCACTTGTCGGTCGCTTCACTCTTCTGTCCAGTTCATCCCAAACCAGCTCGATGAGGTTTAAGTCTGGACACTGTGCTGCTGCTGGACACTCCAGGTTTTCAAGCTTTACCATCTTGTTCTTTTTTCCTGAGGTAGTTTTGTCAGAGCTTGGACTTGTGTTTTGTATCTTTTATCTTTTTTTTTTAACCTCTGTCTGTTCAGTTCTTACCTTTGTACCATTTCAAACTCTTCACTGGACTTTCACGACTTGTACTGCAATAAATAACTGGAAAAATTAGGGCCTTTCTAAAACTTTTGACCGGTAGCGTGTAGTTTTTGTGTAGGTCTGCGTCTGATGGGCGTCTTCTTGTGTCTATCGAACGTGCCCCGAGTCTCACCTCTTTGCCCGGCCAGGAGGAGCCACTGCTGCACAGTGGAGAGCGAGTCCGTCTGAAGGATCTGACAGAGCAGCTCCAGCACCTGAGCGCACAGAAACATACCGGATTATCAGCACCAGCACACGCAGCCTCACGCTCCGCTTCTTTTGTTTTTCAAAGCTCCCCGTCTCCCGCGTCCCTGTGTTAAACTGCGCTACTCTCGGCCCCCTGCTGGGCTCCTCGAACATCACATGTCCCCTCACGTTCAGACGTAGAGATATATCCAGTGTTGGGAAGGTGACTTTTAAAATGTATTCCCCTACAGATTACAGATTACATACAACAAAATGTAGTAATCCATTAAATTACTTAAAGTGAGTCATGTAATCTGAGTACTTTGATTACTTGATTTGCTGTAGAGAAGCAAAGACTCGAATATCTTCACATAAGATGTTTTGTCTGCTAAAAGAAAATAAAAAGCCCCGACTTTTCCTTAACCGTATTAAAAATATTATTGATAGAATGGTTTCGTCCTGTTAAATCCTGTTTTAGTCCTAGTTTAGATCTAGTTTAAGTCTGGTTTAGATCTAGTTTAGATCTGGTTTTAGATCTAGTTTAGACCTGGTTTTAGCCCTGTTTTAAGACCTGTTTTAGACCTGTTTTAGACCTGGTTTAGATCTAGTTTAGACCTGGTTTTAGCCCTGTTTTAGACCTGTTTTAGACCTGGTTTAGACCTGTTTAGACCTGGTTTAGTCCTGGTTTTAGACCTGGTTTAGTCCTGGTTTAGACCTGGTTTTAGCCCTGTTTTAGCCCTGTTTTAGTCCTGGTTTAGACCTGTTTTAGTTTCCTGGTTTAGACCTGGTTTAGACCTGGTTTTAGACCTGGTTTAGACCTGGTTTAGTCCTGGTTTAGACCTGGTTTAGACCTGGTTTACCTGGTTTAGACCTGGTTTAGTCCTGGTTTAGACCTGGTTTAGACCTGGTTTAGACCTGGTTTAGTCCTGGTTTAGATCTAGTTTAGACTTGGTTTTAGTCTTGGTTTTAGTCCTGGTTTAGTGTCCGGCAGTGAGTAGAATTACTAAAAAAAAAAAAAAGAAGGGATTTAGCCCAAAATGTGAAAACAGGACAATACCTCTGTGTAATCCATTTATTTCAACAAAGTAACTGTAATCCAATTACCACTCACTGAAACAGTAACTGTAACTGAATACAGTTACTCATCATTTGTACTCTGATTACATAACTCTGGTACATGTAATCTGTTACTCCCCAACACTGGATATATCTGAGGCGTTACTGCAGAAAATCAGGAATCTACAACTACTAGAAGTAAAAAGGAGCTTCACTTTGAATTATTACTTTTTGTTTCAGAATGTTTTACCGTCTTAAAAACGTGAAAAAACAAAACTAGTTCATTTTCAAACTTTTGCAGCGGTTATTCCTCACTCGTGCGTTCCGGTTTTCCTAATTACTCACGAGTTTATAAGCGCTTTTCTCAACTGGCATGCTGACTGCGCACTTCCTGATTCTCTGACGATAAAACAGAAACTAAAATGTAACACCTTACTGACTAAACCGGATAAAAAAAAGAAGTGAAGAATTGGAGTATAGCATCAGCCACAGTGTTCAGCTCCAGTCAAATGAAGCTCATCGAGGCTGCGGGTTATTGGAGCGGATTTAGAGCCAAGTTCCATATTTGGAATTCCGACCGCCAGTTTCATAGCAACCAAAGAGTCAGTCTGGAGCGACGCAGTTCAAGGTAGCGTCCGGTACCGTCCACGCCGCTGGTTTAGGAGCTCTTAACAACGCTGTCAATCAAACGAAATCAAAAGTTATTCAAGTTATTCAAGTTATTCAAGTTCATATCTTGATTTTTGGCTAAAATAGTGACATAAAAACACCAAGATCATGTAGGTCGGGTTAATACCAACATTTTAAGACCAAAATAATGAGGAATTACAGAGAGAAGGGTCACAGTTTTTCAATATTACAGAGTTTTTAGAAAATTTCAACATTTTATATGACTTTTTCATGACTAAAATGAATTTTCCATGACTTTTTCATGACCTAAAGTGAATTTTCCATGACTTTACAGCACCTACATGTGTAGAATTGATCAGACTTTTAGGGTTAAATGTGAAATGTTAAAACTTTCCACTCACCTTATGGTTTGGGATTGTAGTTTTTTAACATTCAAAATCCTGTCAGTGCATTTATTGTCGTCTCTTAAACAAAAGGCGCAGAGAACTTAACAGAACGCTGTAGTTGCGTGAAAGAGATACTAAAATTCCATGACTTTTCCAAAACTTTCATTGAATTTACAAAATCCCATGACTTTTCCAGGATTTCCATGACTGTGGAAACCCTGAAATTAACTGAATTAGAGCCAGAGTTAATGGAACCAGAGTATAGACTGTATATATAAATGAAAATGGCTAACATACTGTCCTCCGCATTCTGAAAAGGAAGTGAGCATGGACGTGCTTCTGGCTCCATCGACTCTGGCTCCAAATCACTTTGTATTGAAATAATTATCACACCTGTATCTGTAACTGCTGCTGTCAGACTCGTAATTTTGGTCTTAAAATGTTCGTATTAACCCGCTCTATATGACCCTGGACTTTCTATTTCACTATTTTCTGTCCGTAAATGAATTCCTATTCCTTGAAATTCCTGTAACAGCCTCGATGAGCTTCATTTGACTGGACCCGAACGCTGTGGTGACGTCAAACTCCTTTAGTCCACCTCTTTAAACAGTCTATAGTCTCTTACTTTTATCATGTTTAATCATTGAGTGTGTTTACATGCACATCAATAACCCGGTTATGATCGGGTTTTTTGAGTATCCCGGTTTCTTCATGGTGCATGTAAACGCAGTAACCCGGTTTCAGTAACCCGGTTATGGCAGTATCCCGGTTATTAGAAACCGGGTTACTGTAGCTGGTTTATTCCGATAGTAACCGGGTTACTTGTGGCATGTAAACGCAGTATCCCGGTTACTGCAACATAAAGTTGAGTGCGCATGTGTCCAAAAGACACTTTCCAGTCTTTCACCACAACAGTAGCGACATAAATAAATTGACCAACATAAATAAAGTGACCAAACGAGTGAAATGACTGTAAAATAAAGAGCTGCACTAAACCTGCACATGTACAATCTGCACTCGTACGACCTGCACTCGTGTGACGCTGAAAAGCTAAAACATGAACTATCTCCTATACAACACACGCACAGAACACACTTACCATCATTAACACCTCTTCTGTCACAGAAATAACACACATAATCCACAGAGTCGTGTCATTTAGTACAAAAGAAACTGATCACATCAGCGGCACAAGGAGCGAGTTGTTTTTTATCGCCGCTAACAGTTTATGCTAATTAGCCAAACGGTCTTAAGTTTCGTTTCTGTAAAACGTAAACAAATGTGATCAGAGCTGAATTATCTGATCAAACGGGCTGATGTGTCTATAGTGTTTATGGTTTATATGTTGTAAAGTTGAGTTTATTTATGCAGAAGATTTTAATGAAGAATCTGCACAGTGGATTGTGGGAGATCTCGTAGCTCCTTAGCTTCTTATGCTAAAGGAGCTCACGGTTTGTATTTTTCCTGGTTTATGAAATTGATTTAAGTTAATTTTTGCGCCTGCGCATTTGTAAGATTATGTCAAGAAACCGGGATACTCCATTTGATCATGTATACGCGGATATGAGTGTCCCGGTTTCTCAGTGCGCATGTAAACGCAGTAACACGAATACTGACATAACTGGGATATGGCTAATAACCGGGTTACTGATGTGCATGTATACGCACTCAATTTTAGTTTTAGTTTTATTGTCAGAGAGTCAGGAAGTGCAGTTAGCATGCTAGTCAGTTCTTCGTACAGCCCATGACGGGACTCTATACGCTCTGTACCATGAGCTCCTGGTCCTGCAGTAGTCCGTGGGGGCTGGCTTTGTGCTGGGAGCGGGTGTAGGACCTGCGCTGGGTGGACTTGGAGGACGGGGGGATGAGGCGCCCGGTCTGAGCCGAGTACTGGGTCTGTCTCCGGACCGGCTCCTCCTCCTCGTCCTCCTCGGGGCGGCGCTACGAACAGAACAGAGAAAGAAGTGGATTTATTATTGAAGACATGGATTCTACTGTGATGTTTTTTGAATGAGGCGTTGAAATCCTGCGACGGGAGATGACGCAGTCGAGTCTGAACGAAGCTGCGAGAGGGAAACTGACTCTTGAGAGGTTCAGGTCGGGTTATATCACTGTTACCTCCACAAAATCTGACCTGGACTTGTGTTTTAGAGACAGAAATAAACTTTGGGCTACGTTCAAGTTGCAGGGCTTAATCTCAATTTGGATTTTTTTTGTGAAATCTGATTTTTTTTGCGAGGTCGTTCACATTTCCAATTAAATGTGACTTGTTTAGGCCTGATTTTGGTCCTGGTTTTAGTTTTAGTTTAGTCCTGGTTAAATCCTGTTTAGTCCTGGTTAAATCCTGGATTAAACTTGGTTTTAGTCCTGACTTTAATCTGGGTTTAGACCTGGTTTTGTCCTGGTATAGTGCTGATTGTAGTTCTGGTTTAGATCTGGTTTTAGTCCTGGTTTAGTTTAGTTTAGTTTTGGATTAGTCCTGGTTAAATCCTGGATTAGACTTGGTTTTAGTCCTGATTTTAATCTGGTTTTAGTCCTGGTTTAGACCTGGTTTAGTCCTGATTTTAGTCCTGGTTTAAACCTGGTTTAGACTTGGTTTTAGTCCTGATTTTAATCTGGGTTTAGACCTGGTTTAGACCTGGTTTAGTCCTGGTTAAATCCTGGATTAGACTTGGTTTTAGTCCTGATTTTAATTTGGTTTTAGTCCTGGTTTAGACCTGGTTTAGTCCTGATTTTAGTCCTGGTTTAGACCTGGTTTAGACTTGGTTTTAGTCTTGGTTTTAGTTTTGGTTTAGTCCTGGTTAAATCCTGGTTTAGACTTGGTTTTAGTCCTGATTTTAATCTGGGTTTAGACCTGGTTTAGTCCTGGTTTAAATCCTGGTTTAGACTTGGTTTTAGTCCTGATTTTAATCTGGATTTAGACCTGGTTTAGACCTGGTTTTAGTCCTGGTTTAGGACTGGTTTGAACTTGATTTTAGTTCTGATTTTAGTCCTGGTTTAGTCCTGGTTTAGTCCTGGTTTAGTCCTGGTTTTGTCCTGGTTTAGTCCTGGTTTAGTCTGGGTTTAGTCCTGGTTTTGTCCTGGTTTAGTCCTGGTTTAGTCCTGGTTTTGTCCTGGTTTAGTCCTCATTTAGTTCTGGTTTAGTCCTGGTCTAGACCTGGTATAGATCTGGTTTAGTCCTGGTCTAGACCTGGTTTAGTTTCTGGTTTAGTCCTGGTTAGTCCTGGTTTAGTCCTGGTTTAGTCCTGGTTTAGTCCTGGTTTAGTCCTGGTTTTGTCCTGGTTTAGTCCTCATTTAGTTCTGGTTTAGTCCTGGTCTAGACCTGGTATAGACTTGGTTTTTAGTCCTCACACCACAGTTTGAGAAACACTGATATTTAAACCATCAGAAAACCACAACAGTGAGTTTAATTAAGTCAAGTTCAGTCGTTTAAATCAGCCACTGTCCAGAGATTTAAATGACCTTTTTACGGCGCTAATGAGTCTGGAGGAAAGACGTGAACTTTCCAACACGGACTAAGCACCAGTTTTTATTCTACTTTATCCTACTGGCCCAGTCAACTCAACCAGGTTTGTTTCAAAATTATGAACTTTCAAAACCACAAAACAGAGTAATCATTAATGTTGTAACGATATCGTCACGGTATGAACCTTACGGTACGATATTTATTGCGATATCGTGGGAAAGTTCACGATATGGTGGCAATGTAACAATATCCAAATCTCTCTGTACGATATTTTCACAATAAACATCTCACGATATGATATTTAACAAAACTGTTAATATTCTTTTTTTTCCTCTTAAAACACCTTGACAAGACTTAATCCAAAGAACTAAGACTTAAAAGTGTTTAGAACTGTTATTTCTTCTTGTCGTCTGCACTGAAATGGAGCAAAGGATCATGGTCTATGTAGTTCTCTGTCTTTTGTTTTAGCTGTTGCCGCACCATAACTCTTCATTTAAAGGTTGTATAGAGGATTTTCCATGGAACGAGTGACTGTTTGTCCTTTTTCAAATGTTGCGCATGCGTGAAACCCACACAGCTCCTACGTAGAAACGCCTCCTCCCTCCTCCTCCTTACGCCACAAACAGGTTTGTTTACAGCCGCATGACTTGTAAACAACTAACTACAGTGTTGGTTAGGCAAGACGGAGAAGTGAGGAGCGGGGGAGGGGGTGCGCGGATATTTTGTGTGTGGAAAAGAAGTGAGGAGCAGGGAGAAGAGCGGAGCGGGGAGAGAGGAGAGGAGCAGGAAGGGGTGCAGAGAAGGGTGCTACAACTACAACACGCAGCAGCAAGCGGACTCTTTCTTTGCCTTGAAAATTACGTTTTCAGACATAGGATATCGCATTCGTGTCCAGAAAAACTTTTGTGTAGCTCTTGGAAATAAAGTACGTTTTCATAATAAGCAGAAGTTTCCTGTCCAGGAGTAATTTGTGGACCAGTGCGTCAGTCTTTAGACCCTTTGTCTGCTTCAGTCGCGCCATCGCTGGAATGAATCTACAAGAATCACCTTAGTTTGGCTTCGCTGCTTTTCCCCTTGTCTTCTTCTTTCAGCGACCTCAAAAACGGACTTTCTTTTGCGGCTAACTGCTCCTGGATTCTTGTCGCCATTGCAACAAACTTTGTGCGAACTGCGAGGAAGATATAGGTCAAAAAAGCCGCTAAGAACCGTTGCGTTGGTGGAGTAAACAGCGTCTGTGCGTCTTGCGTCTGTGGACTGCGTGACAGTCGTACGTAAACCACGTACCGGCGGCGCAGGCAAGTCAGTTACGCTAGAAACGTAGGGAGATTGATTGACAGCCTGTCAGCTCACAGATAACGAGGCAGTGTCGTTATCTATTGGCAAATGTTTATCTGGCCCCACCACGTCCAGAGTTGATGAATTTTTATTCTCTTTTTTTTGGTCATCATAATTACAAGGCTACTGCATCTATAATCTATCATTGACAATTTGAAACAAAAAAAAATCCTCCATACAACCTTTAAGCAAAGAGACTTGTAATTCGATATATTGTGATGGTCGACTATATTATTGTGAGAACTTTGACGATACGATATCACGATATTTCGGTTATTGTTACATCCCAAAAGTATACATATATACACACACATACACACATGTACGAATAACTTTACTAACTGAAATGAAACATTACTCAGTGAAAAAACATCAACATCTTTAATCAGACTCAAAACAGGTTGTAAAACTTATCAGCACAGCCTCTTGTAGAAAGTTTGAGTTTCTCTAATGTTAGATGGGGTATAAAATCAACAAGTCACGATCTAAAGGTTTGAGGTTGTTTGTTTTTCCACTTAAGCAATATTATTCTTCAAGCCAGGAGTGTGACAAAGGTGATTATATTTTTTTTATATTTCTTATGGGAGTTTACAGATTATAACAATATCCCAAATATTGCAGTTGTGGCCCAACTCCATGTCTGTTTGAAGGACGCAAAACATTCTAATATGTCCAAAAGCTCAAAAGAGTCAGTTTATGTAATACGAGACCTTTAGAGCCCGTTTATACTAAAACGGATCCGCACATCGCCGTATCAGCGCACTGGAAACTATCTGCATTCACACATGTCGTTTCTGTATCCGTAATCAAAGCCTTCCCTGTCCACACGGTCACGCAAACCCGCCTGAAACGCTCGTCACGTGATCGGCTGGTGTCACCACGTCCCGATGTCACGTAAGCGGTAAAAACAAGGAAGTCTGAAGTTGCAGCAGCTGATTTGAGCTGAGGGAGATGGCAAGTGTAAAAACAGTCTTTTTGTGGATCAACGTGTCGACTGACTCGTTTCTGTGTCCGTAAGCCTTCCTCATCCACACAGCTTTGAGCATATTTGTTTACATTTTACAGAAACGAAACTTAAAACCACATGGCTCATTTGCGTAAACTGAGCTCTCAAAAAACCCAGTTCACTATTGTGTTGGACTGAAGGACTCGACTCAGTGGAATATGAGTGTTCTTTCTGTGACAGAGGGGGGTTCTGCTGATGGTGAGTCTGTTCTGTGTTTCTGTCGTTGGAGATGGTTCATGTTAAACTTTTCAGAGATTATACCCTAGCCCTGCCCCTACGTGAGGCAGACTCTACAGACTCTTTTAAAAAGCAGCTCAAGACGCTGCTCTTTAGACAAGCTTTTAGTTGACTGCGTCTGTAATTAATGTGTTCTTGTTTATGTTGTTTTTATGTTGTTTTTTGCTCTGTAAAGCACTTTGTGATTTTTTTTTTTAATCTGTGAAAGGTGCTATATAAATAAAGATTTACTTACTTACTTATACGTCTGCAGGTCGTACACACAGACCGTTTATATGAATGGACATATATTCCAGCCTCTAGGCTGCGTTCACACTGCAGCCTGAAGTGACCCAAATCTGATTTTTTGGCTTCTATGTTCCTGTATCTGATCTTTTAATGACAGTCTGAACGACACAGATCAGATTTTTCTCAAATGTGACCCAGGACACTTGGATATGTGCTCCTGAAACTGATACATATCTGATCTTTTGACATGTGACTTCAGTGTGAACGGTCAAAGTGCATTCATCCACCTACACGTTATCAACAAGACACAAACGTCACTATTCTGCACTGAAGTAGGCGAAAATTGTTAATGAACTCCGTGTCACTGAAGTGAAGCACATCACCACTCACCACTCTTGGCTCCGTCTCCACATCCACACGTTCCTTTAAACGGACGTCGCTGCCGCTGTCCCACAAAACACCACGACCAAAAACCTCGTCCTTCTCCTTCTCAATCTCCTCCTTAAAACAAGTAAGTTGTTCATGTTCTGGCTCCGGTACAAGAGGAACTTTAAAATCTCCAGGTGCTCGATGCTGCGTCCATGTTTGGACAACTTCCGTAAACACAGAGACGCTCACTGCGGTTGACGTCATCGTGTCTCCAGTGCACATGTGGGACACTTTCGGGCCGTTTAATGTTCACACAGGGGATCGAATACAAGTCACATTTAATTGTAAGTGTGAACGACCTCGCAAAAACATCGGATTTCACAAAAAAATAGGAATTGAGCGTTCAGCCCTGCAGTCTGAACGTAGCCTTAGTGTTTTGGCGGTGAATTTGCCTACTTTGCATACACTTACATCAGTGTATCAGTGTTTTCAGGCGTCCACATGGTGCCGGATCAGATCTGTACTCTGATGAATTTGTGGGAACTGGAGGCACCAGATCGCACCGTCTCTGGAGCCGTTTTCATTTGGATTAGTGTGAACGAACACTGCATCTGCAACGAAAACTATCCGAATACGGACCAGTGTGGACGGGGCCTTAATGACTTGATTATGATGATTCTGATTTCAAATAGTTTTCTTACTGTAGAGAATTTTGCTTGAGAGAAGAGACATTGTTTTGAAACTCATCAAAATCACCAGCAAAATGATTCAGATGTGAGACAAAAAGCGATTTCAGTCTGAACACTTCATCAAATCACGTTTTTCAATTCAAGTATTTAATTAAATCACGCTCTGTCGCCATAACAACCAATCCTGTCCAGCTGATGTTTTTTTTTTCTGCAGACTTGTTGCCAGAGCAGAGCGGTGAGTCTTATTAAAACAGGTGACAGAGTGAAGGTTACACAGACAGAAGCTCACCAGCCCCAGACTCAGACTCTGTGGGAAATCAGGCCAAACCTGCAGCTGCCTCATGTAGAAAAACACACTGAACCGACTGAAAACTAAGTCAAGTCTGAGACCTGCCAAAGCCAAAATGTGCCCAAAGTTTCAGAGAGTTAAAGAAGATGTTTTCAGAGTTTAATTTCAACCATTTCCAAGTCCAATCTCACAGTTACACCGTCAAATTTTAATCATACTGCTCCTACTTTATTTTGGCAATTTTAATGTAAAAAACTTAAGAAAATGAGTTGTTTTGGGTTCAAAAAAATAGTCCAAACTGCATGTGCTCCTTTCAGTGGCTGCTGCAAGTTCAAGTGCTACATGACATCACACAGAACTGCCCTGATTCAAAATTCTGTCTTTTAGGTTCACAAAAAGAGGATTTGTTGGTTCGTAGTGATTCACAGACTTAACAATCCAAAGTGATTCTGGAAATGTTCATTTTTGTCCATGTGACTTTATAAGTATCAGTACCTAAACTAACTTTGAACCAGGACTAAACCAGGACTAAACCAGGACTAAAATAGGACTAAATCGTGACTAAACCAGGATTAAACTAGTGCTAAACCAGGACTGAAACAGGACTAAACTCGTGACTAAAACAGGACTAAACCGTGGACTAAACCAGGATTAAACTAGTGCTAAACCAGGACTAAACTAGCGCTAAACCAGGATTAAACCAAGACTAAACCAGGACTAATCCAGGAAAAAAACAGGACTAATCCAGGACTAAACCAGAACTAAGACAGGACTAAAACAAGACTGAACCAAGACTAAACCAGGACTAAAACAGGACTGAACCAGGACTAAACCAGGAGTAAACCAGGACTAAATCAGGTCTAAACCAGGTCTAAACCAGGTCTAAACCAGGACTAAACCAAGACTAAAACAGGACTAAATTGTGACTAAACCAGGATTAAACTAAACCAGGACTAAACCAGGTCTAAAACAGGACTAAACCAGGACCAGGACTAAAGGTCTAAACCAGGACTAAAACTAAACCAGGTCTAAACTAGGTTTAAAACAGGACTAAACCAGGACTAAACCAGGACTAAACCAGGTCTAAACCAGGACTGAACATTTGACACTAATTTTCCACCCAAAGCATGAACATCTCCATGGAGGCAAAATGAAAAGTTCCACACTGCATCTTTAAGTCATTAACCTGAAATATCAAACTTGTGCTCAAAAGAACAGATAAAAACAAGCGCCTGAAAAACAAACTTTATAAATCTGAAATGCTGAACGTTTTGAGCTCATTGCCAACCTCTGCTGTGCATCCTCAACGTTTATTTATTTATTGTATTTATTTAGAGACTGAAGGCTGAAGTGCGGCTCTTTGTGTCGCTCGTGTATCGGTTTTTATGATCAATTTAAAACCTTCTCAAATAGTAAGAGACGGTTTCAGCGATGAATAAAACTTCCAAAAACTTTCTTTACCAATTTGGTTTTGCGTGAAGTTTAATTCACCTGATGTAGCACGAGTTCACCGGAAAACCTCGAGTCTGAAGGAGGATTTTTTCATTACAATTTTCCCTTTTTGGGAAAACTGAACCAGGACTAAATCGGGACTAAACTAGGACTAAAACAGGACTCAGCCAGGACTAAAGCAGAACTAAACCAGGTCTAAACCAGGACTAAATCAAGAATAAACTAGGACTAAAACAAGACTAAACCAGAACTAAACCAGGACAAAAACAGGACCAAACCAAGACTAAACTAGACCTAAACCAGGACTAAATTAGGACTAAACCAGGACTAACTAAAGGACTAAACAGGACTAAACCAGACTAAACCAGGACTAAACAGACTTAACCAGGACTAAACAGGACTAAACCAGGACTAAAAGGACTAAACTAGGACTAAACCAGGAACCAGGACTAAACCAGGACTAAACCAGGACTAAACAGGACTAAACAGGACTAAACCAGGACTAACCAGGTCTAAACCAGGACTAAACCAGGACTAAACCAGGACTAAATCAGGACTAAACTAGGACTAAAACAGACTAAACCAGGACTAAACCAGGACTAAACCAGGTCTAAACCAGGACTAAACCAGGACTAAACCAGGACTAAACAAGGACTAAACTAGGACTACAACAGGACTAAACCAGGTCTAAACCAGGTCTAAACCAGGACTAAACCAGGACTAAACAGGACTAAACTAGGACTAAACCAGGACTAAACCAGGACTAAACCAGGACTAAACCAGGTCTAAACTAGGACTAAGGACTAACAAACCAGGACTAAACAGGACTAAACCAGGACTAAACCAGGACTAAACCAGGACTAAACCAGGGCTAAACCAGGTCTAAACCAGGACTAAACCAGGACTAAATCAGGACTAAACCAGGACTAAACCAGGACTAAACCAATGCATTACATTTTCCCTGATTATTGCAGTTGATTTCATGAACGTTCTCTGGTGATGTGGCGCTAACCGAAGGCACTGCTCTGTTTGAAGCTCTGTAATGCTGCGTTTTATTGCGCTCGGGATTCTGGGAAAACCGACATCCACCTCGAAATTCTGTCTTTTAGCGTAACAAAAAGAGGATCTGTTGGTGCGTAGTGATTCACACAATTAACAATCCAAAGTGATTCAGGAAAGGTTCATGTTTGTCCTGTAAATATGACTTTTTTTAGTATCGATACCTGCGCAAATGAGGATCTACGTAGTATCGATTCTAGTTTTGGTGTCGACTGGTACAGGACTAAACCAGGACAGAACCAGGACTGAACCAGGACTAAACCAGGACTAAACCAGGTCTAAACCAGGTCTAAACCAGGGGGACAAACCCAGGACTGAAGCGGGACTAAACCAGTACTAAATCAGGTCTAAACGAGAACTAAATCAGGACTAAACTAAGACTAAACCAGGACTAAACTAGGACTAAAACAGGACTGAACCAGGACTAAACCAGGTCTAAACCAGGGGGACAAACCCAGGACTGAACCAGGACTACACCAAGACTAAACTAGCTCTAAACCAGGTCTAAACCAGGACTAAACCAGGACTAAACCACCTGTAAAACAGGACTAAACAGGACAAAACTAGCTATAAACTAGTTCTAAACCAGGACTAAAACAGGACAGAATCAGGACTAAACCAGGACTAAACTAGGACTAAATCAGGACTAAATCAGGTCTAAACCAGGACTAAATCAGGACTAAAACAGGAGGACAAACCCAGGACTGAAGTGGGACTAAAACAGGACTGAACCAGGACTAAATTAGTCTAAACCAGGACCAAACTAGCTCTAATCCAGGACTAAACCAAGACTAAACAAGCCCTAAACCAGGTCTAAACCAGGACTAAACCACCTATAAAACAGGACTAAACCAGGACAAAACTAGATCTAAACCAGGTCTAATCTTGGACTTTGAGGTCTGTTTGTTGTCTCCTGCTTTAGTACAAACTTTTGGTCTTACTTCTTTCTTTTCTCTCTGTGTCTGGGGGGACGTGGAGATCCTCGTGGTCAGCTCCTTCAGCTCGTCTCTCCACTTCTCCGACAGCAGATCTTCACAGAAAATAAACTTTATGACACCGTTTTATTTCCGGGTTGCGTTTTTTTTTAATCTGAAGAAACTCACTGGCTTTGGTTTTGTTCGCGCTCGCCCCGTACACAGTGTGAGACAGAGACGGATCTGGACCTTTCCTCAACATGTTTCCTTTGAGAAGCGGATGAGGGAATAAAGGAGACGCCCCGAACCAGTCGTCTCGAACTGAACAAACCGGACGACCGTTCAGACCTGGAAACGAAAAACAAAAAGGAGGTGAGTTCTTGGGGATATTAAAGAATCTGCGTGTCATTCGTTCATTTGTTTTTCAAAATAAAACCAAAAATAAGAAAACGAAAAACAACGATTTTCTTCATTATTTGTCTCCAAAATCAAAATGAAAAACAGAAAATGATTTATCTTTTCGATTTTCGATTTTGTTTAAATAAATAATGGTGATGCCGGTCTGAACCAGGACTGAACCAGGTCTAAACTAGGACTAAACTAGGTCTAAACCAGGTCTAAACTAGGACTGAACCAGGTCTAAACCAGGACTGAGTGTCGGAGGTGAGCCTGCGTAAACTGTCGAGTGATCAGGACTGAGACCAGGACCAAGACTGGGACCAGGACTGAGACCGAGACTGAAACCATAACCAGACCGGGACCAGACAAAGACTGAGACCAGAACCAGACCAGGAATGAGACCAGGACTGAGACCGGACTGAGACCAGGACTAGGACTGAGACCGGGACTGAGACTAGGACCAGACCAAAATTTAGACCAGGACTGAGACTAGGACCAGACCGGGACCAGGAATGAGACCAGGACCAGACCAGGACCAGACCGGGAACAGACCAGGACTGAAACCGGAACTGATACAGGAACCAGACTGGGACCAGACCAGGACTGAAACCGGAACTGAGACAGGGACTAAACTAGAACTGAGACTAGGACCAGGACTGAGACCGGGACCAGACCAGAACTGAGATCGAGACTGAGACCGGGACTGAGACCAGGACTGAAACCGGGACGGAGACCAGGACCAGGACTGAGACCGGGATTGAGACCGGGACTGAAACTGTGACCAGACCGAGACTGAGACCAGGACTAAGACCGGGACCAGGACCAGGACTGAGATCGAGACTGAGACCGGGACTGAGACCGGGACTGAAACTGGGACTGAGACAGGGACTAAACTAGAACTGAGACTAGGACCAGGACTGAGACCGGGACCAGGATCGGGACCAGGAATGAGACCAGGACCAGACCAGGACCAGACCGGGAACAGACCATGACCAGGACTGAAACTGGGACTGAGACTGGAGCAAGACTGGGGCCAGACCAGGACCAGACCGGGACCAGGACCAGGACTGAGACCGGGACTGAGACCAGGACCAGACCAGAACTGAGATCGAGACTGAGACCGGGACTGAGACCGATACTGAGACCAGGACTGAAACCGGGACGGAGACCAGGACCAGGACTGAGACCGGGACTGAAACTGTGACCAGACCGAGACTGAGACCAGGACTAAGACCGGGACCAGGACCAGGACTGAGATCGGGACTGAGACCGGGACTGAGACCAAGACTGAAACTGGGACTGAGACCAGGACCAAGACTGGGACCAGGACTGAGACCGAGACTGAAACCATGACCAGACCGAGACCAGACCAAGACTGAGACCAGAACCAGACCAGGAATGAGACCAGGACTGAGACCGGGACTGAGACTAGGACCAGACCAAAATTTAGACCAGGACTGAGACTAGGACCAGACCGGGACCAGGCCAGGACCAGACCGGGAACAGACCATGACCAGGACTGAAACTGGGACTGAGACTGGAGCAAGACTGGGGCCAGACCGGGACCAGACCGGGACCAGGACCAGGACTGAGACCGGGACTGAGACCAGGACCAGACCAGAACTGAGATCGAGACTGAGACCGGGATTGAGACCGATACTGAGACCAGGACTGAAACCGGGACGGAGACCAGGACCAGGACTGAGACCGGGATTGAGACCGGGACTGAAACTGTGACCAGACCGAGACTGAGACCAGGACTAAGACCGGGACCAGGACCAGGACTGAGATCGGGACTGAGACCAGGACTGAAACCGAGACAGAGACCAGGACCAGAACTGAGACCAGAACCAGACCGAGACTGAGACCAGGACTACGACCGGGACCAGGACCAGGACTGAGACCGGGACTGAGACCGGGACTGAGACCAAGACTGAAACTGGGACTGAGACCAGGACCAGAACTGAGACCAGAACCAGACCGAGACTGAGTCCGCGACTGAGACCGGGACCGGACTCTCAGCAGGACTGTGACCATTACATTTATTTAATTACAGGTGGGTTTAAAGCTCAAAAATATCTAGAAAAACAACATTCTGAGTGAGCGGGGTCGCCTCTCCACAGATCTGACCTGTAATTTGGTCTGGTTTGGTCTCCATGAAGACAGAAAGGTTTAAAGCCACACTGTGAAACATTCCCGACAAAGCACTAACATGTCCATGGAGAAAAGCAGTTGATGGACCCTCAAAAAAAAAAAAAAAAAAAAAAAAAAAAAGAAAACGTTACACAATGCACCTTTAGTTTAAACAAGAGTCTCTCAAAAAACCTCCGCCAGAAAAGTTACACAATGCACCTTTAATCCAATCCACTTTATTTCTATAGCACATTTCACAAACAAACTGTTTCCAAAGTGCTGCACAAATACATAAAAAATAACAACAATAAGATGATAAAGTGAATTACTAAAACCAGGGGTGTCAAACTCATTTTGGTCCGGGGGTCGTATCCAACCTACTTTGATCCCAAAGGGGCCGGATCAGAAAACTCATGTCATATAAACCCCAAAAATAACAATAAGTTCAAATATTTGTGCAGAGAAACACAAATCTATTACAGAAATCTTTTTTAATTGATGAACTCTTTCTTATTAAAATATTATAATATTATGAACAACCTGAAACTTTAAGAAAAATTCAATTTCAACACAATGTTTTAACATTAACTTGTCTGCAAATAGGAATAAGTCAATTTTTCTTGGAAAATCCTGCACTCGGCTCCACTTTTCTCATGTTGGACATTTTTCTGATGAGGGTGTCACGGTCAACAGTCAAAACGATCGTCCTTTAAGAGCGTTTGGAAAGAGACAAGTCTTCATTTGTGCTGCTCTGGTGGGAGGGGCCACGTACAGAGACGCTGGAGACGCTGCTGTGATAACACCACAGAAAATTAACAAGATTTTAATAGAAAATATAATTAAAATATTTTAGTAGAAAATCACCCAAGGGCCACATTAAAGGTCTTGGTGGGCCGGATCTGGCCCCCGGGCCTTATGTTTGACACCTGTGTACTAAAATAATACTAGTCTTAGAGTAATAAAACTAGTAAAATAATATAAAACCAGTAAAATAAAAATAAAACTATATCATAGAATAGAAATAAATAAACCAATAAATAAATTAGATCAGTAAAACCAATAAAAACACATAAAAATAAATAAAAGACACAGAGGAGCACACGAACTCACACGGTGTTAAAAGCCAGAGGATAAAAGTGGGTCTTCAGACGAGATTTAAAACTCTGCACTGTGGAGCTGCTCGAACGTGAAGCGGCAGATCGTTCCAGAGTTTAGGCCCGACCACAGAGAAGCTCCTGTCCTCCTGGTTTTAAGTCTCGTCTTAGGCCCTGAGCTGGACCTGGACCTCAGAGCGTGTGCAGGGGTATAAATTTGGATGAGGTCTGAGATGTACTGTGGAGCTGGTCCATTCAAAGCTTTAAAAACAAACAATAAAATCTTAAAATCAATTCTAAATTAACAGGGAGCCAGTGCAAAGATGCAAGGATTGGAGTTATATGCTCTTCTCTCCTTTTTGTTCCTGTTAAAAGTCGCGCTGCAGAGTTTTGGATTAACTGTAGTCGGTAAAGTGCGTTTTGCGAAATGCCGGAATAAAGCGCATTACAGTCGTCCAGGCGTGATGAAATAAAAGCGTGCATAACTTGTTCATAACTTTAAATCTCTGGCGTCTGCAGACTCCAGACTCCAGCTGTCAATTAAATCTGACAGTTTTGCCAAAAGCGAAATTTCCCACGGTGTCCTGAACCTGTCGTCTCCCTCGGGTGCTTTTATTCTGGGAGAGGAGAGGAGACATTTAGAGCCCGGTGGACCCAGAGTCATTAGGGACGGGGCAGATAAGAGGAGGGCGCCCGTGAGCACCCGAGGGAGACGCTTTATCTCCCAAATTGTTTTTTATTGTCTCTGGTCTCTTAAGAATGTGAAGAAAGAGTCTTAATGAGAGAAAGAAAGAAAATAATAAATATCCCTGTTTTTCCCCGCTCTGTTTTTAAACTGTAAATCTTAACGTTTTGCTTTGAAGCCTGAGCTGGAGGCAAGTGAAAAGACCTGGGAAATTTACATCACTAATGAAATGAAATGAAATGAAATTTAATTTAATTAGTTTTTTTGCTTATTTGTTTTATTTGTTTGTTTTAGTTTAGTTTTTGGTTTTATTTGTTTTTTGTTTGTTTGTCTTTGGTTTGTTTGTTTTTTGTTTATTTGTTTTTGGTGTGTTTGTTTTTATTTATTTTTTATTTTTTTAGGTTGTTTTTTGTTTTTTTTGTTTTTGTTTTTATTTTGTTCTTTTTTAATAGTTTTTTGTTTGTTTTTGGTTTGTTTTTAGTTTTTAGTTTTAGTTTTTATTTTTGTTTGTTTTTTGGCTTTTTTTTTTTTGGTTTATTTTTTGTTTGTTTTCATTTTAATTTGTTTTTGGTTTGTTTTTTGTTTTGATTTCTTGTTTTTTTGTTTCTTTTTGTTTTTTCTTTGTTTTAGGTTTTTTGTTTGTTTGTTTGTCTTTGGTTTGTTTTTTGTTTATTTGTTTTTGGTGTTTTTTATTTTTATTTTTATTTAGGTTGTTTTTGTTTTGTTTTTTTTTTTATTTTGTTAATAGTTTTTTGTTTTTTGGCTTGTTTTTTTTTTTTTTTTTGGTTTATTTTTGTTTTTCATTTTTATTTATTTTTGGTTTGTTTTTTGTTTTTGATTTCTTTTTGTTTTTTGTTTCTTTTTGGTTTGTTTCTTTGTTTTTTCTTGTTTTTTGTTTGTTTGTCTTTGGTTTATTTTTGTTTTTTTGTTTTTGTTTTTAGTTTTTTTTTGTTTTCTGTTTTTATTTGCTTTTTTTTGGTTTTATTTTTGTTTTTTGTTTTGTTTTTCTTTGTTTTTCTTTTGTTTGTATTTATATAATAAATTACTTTATTACCATCAGTTGTTTTGACTTTTCTGTCAGGAAAAAGATGATCTCACAATTAATTCTTCCCATTTTAGAAAACTGTATCATTCTGTCCTCCAGCCGCTCAGTTTTATCTGGAACAGTGTGTGCAGATTTATTCTCCTCTGTCTGTCCTGCTCACTCTGTCCTCCCCACGTCAACTTCACTGCTTATTATTCACCTTTAAATGCTTCATCTCACTTATCCTGAATATCTCAAACTGTATTTCATTCCATTCAGATCCTCTTACAGTTCACGTCACGCACATCAGATATTTTTTGTTGTCCCAAGAGACAAAAAACAAACAGGAAAACACTCATTTAAATATAAATCTCCCTCTGATTGATTCTGTCCCTTCATTTAAAAATACTCTGGTTCAGTATTTACAAAACTCGTGTCATTGTTTTTGATCATTTTGTTGTATTTTGTGACTAAATTCCATACTCTGTCTCATATTCCACTGAGACCCCGTTTACACTGGAACGAATCCGTGTATCACCGTATCGGAAACGATCTGCGTCCAGACACGTCGTTTCTGTGTCTGCAAGTCTTCCCTACCCACACAGCTTTGAGCATATTTGTTGACGTTTTAC
This sequence comes from Boleophthalmus pectinirostris, assembly GCF_026225935.1. Taxonomy (NCBI): domain Eukaryota; kingdom Metazoa; phylum Chordata; class Actinopteri; order Gobiiformes; family Gobiidae; genus Boleophthalmus; species Boleophthalmus pectinirostris. The sequence goes on from NW_026571047.1 coordinate 30,423,561, forward strand.
AGAAACAAAACTTAAAACTGCATGGCTCATTTGCATAAACTGAGCGCTCAAAAAACAGCTCGTTATTGTGCTCTGATGCGGTTCAGATTTTGTCGGACTAAAGGACACGACTCAGTGGAATATGAGTGTTGTTTCTGTGACAGAGGGGTGTTCTGCTGATGGTGAGTCTGTTCTGTGTTTCTGTCGTGTTGGAGATGGTTCATGTTAAACTTTTCAGAGATTATACATCTGCAGGTCGTACACACAGAGTGCGTATACATGTACATCAATAACCCGGTTATTAGCCATATCCCGGTTATGTCAGTATTCGGGTTACTGCGTTTACATGCGCACTGAGAAACCGGGACACTCATATCCACGTATACATGATCAAATGGAGTATCCCGGTTTCTTGACATAATCTTACAAATGCGCAGGCGCAAAAATTAACTTAAATCAATTTCATAAACCAGGAAAAATACAAACCGTGAGCTCCTTTAGCATAAGAAGCTAAGGAGCTACGAGATCTCCCACAATCCACTGTGCAGATTCTTCATTAAAATCTTCTGCATAAATAAACTCAACTTTACAACATATAAACCATAAACACTATAGACACATCAGCCCGTTTGATCAGATAATTCAGCTCTGATCACATTTGTTTACGTTTTACAGAAACGAAACTTAAGACCGATTGGCTAATTAGCATAAACTGTTAGCGGCGATAAAAACAACTCGCTCCTTGTGCCGCTGATGCGATCAGTTTCTTTTGGACTAAATGACACGACTCTGTGGATTATGTGTGTTATTTCTGTGACAGAAGAGGTGTTAATGATGGTAAGTGTGTTCTGTGTGTGTGTTGTATAGGAGATAGTTCATGTTTTAGTTTTTCAGCGTCACACGAGTGCAGGTCGTACGAGTGCAGATTGTACGTGTGCAGGTTTAGCGCAGCTCTTTATTTTACAGTCATTTCACTCGTTTGGTCACTTTATTTATGTTGGTCAATTTATTTATGTCACTACTGTTGTGGTGAAAGGCTGGAAAGTGTCTTTTGGACACATGTGCACTCAACTTTATGTTGCAGTAATCGGGATACTGCGTTTACATGCCACAAGTAACCCGGTTACTATCGGAATAAACCAGCTACAGTAACCCGGTTTCTAATAACCGGGATACTGCCATAACCGGGTTACTGAAACCGGGTTACTGTGTTTACATGCACCATGAAGAAACCTGGATACTCAAAAAACCCGATCATAACCGGGTTATTGATGTGCATGTATACACACTCACACATGTTTATATGAATGGACAAATATTCCAACCGGTTTTCTAATTCTTTCGTGCCCTGTGCTATTAAATGATTAAATTCTAAGGGTACAGTTTTATGAAAGTTTTACACTGCAATTTGTTACTTATTTTGAGTTCCACTGGTGGACGACAATTGGACTGACACACTGTGTGTTTGTGTTTGCTCGGAGATGCTGCAAATGAATTGCCTTATGGGATCAATAAAGTTTTCTGAATCTGAATATTCTAGCCTCTTAGCGTTTTGGCGGTGAATTACTTCGCGGCGCACAGACCTACATCAGAGTATCAGTGTTTTCAGGCGTCCACACGGTGCCGGATCAGATCTGTACTCAGATGAATTCGTGGGAGCTGACGGCACCAGATCGTTCCGTCTCTGGAGCCGTGTTCAGTAGGATTAGTGTGAACGAACACTGTATCCACAACAAAAACAATTCGAATACGCACTAGTGTGGACGGGGCCTGAGTCGTGTCCTTTAGTCCTACAGAAGCCGACCCGCATCAGCGCACAAGGAGCGAGTTGTTTTTATTTATAGTTTATGCAAATGTGGTTTTAAGTTTTGTTACTCTAAAACAGGGGTGTCAAACTCATTTTGGTCCAGGGGTCGTATCCAACCTACTTTGATCCCAAAGGGGCCGGATCAGAAAACTCATGTCATATAAACCCCAAAAATAACAAGTTCAAATATTTGTGCAGAGAAACACAAATCTATTACAGAAATCTTTTTTTTAATTGATGAACTCTTTCTTTTACAAAATATTATAATATTATGAACAACCTGAAACTTTAAGAAAAATGTAATTTCAATACAATGTTTTAACATGAACTTGTTTAACATTAACTTGTATAAATAGAAATAAGTAAATTTTTCTTGGAAAATCCTGCACTCGGCTCCACTTTTCTCATGTTGGACATTTTTCTGATGAGGGTGTCACGGTCAACAGTCAAAACGATCGTCCTTTAAGAGCGTTTGGAAAGAGACAAGTCTTCATTTGTGCTGCTCTGGTGGGAGGGGCCACGTACAGAGACACTGGAGACGCTGCTGTGATAAACACCACAGAAAATTAATATTTTAATAAAAAAATGGAATAAAAATATTTTAGTAGAAAATCAGCCGAGGGCCAGATTAAAGGTCTTGGAGGGTCGGATCTGGCCCCCGGGCCGCATGTTTGACACCTGTGCTCTAAAATGTGCTGATATCGCAGTGATTTTAGCGAAATTGTGTGAAGAAAAATGAAAAACCCACCACTTCAATCCAGGTTAAATGCTTTGTAACTGTTACTCACTACAGCAAAAAGCTACACATGGTAAATGGTCACATTTTTCTATAGGGCTTTTCCACCTTCAAGGTGCTCAAAGCACTTTACAACAAGGAACCACTCACCCAGTCACACACCAGTGTACGCAGACACTGTGGGCAAGGTGGGTTAAGTGTCTTGCCCAAGGACACAACGGCAGCATTCATCTGTGGGAGCTGGAATCACACCAGCCAACCTGTGGGTCAGTGGATCTGACGCTCAACCTGTGATGTTTTTTTTTATGTCGAGAGCTGGAATTGAACCGCCAACCTTCAGATCAGTGGGCGAATGTGAAATAATCCAATACACCCGAATGCAAGTTTTATTGTGCGTGTGTATTATGGGACTATTTTGATGCTATAGTTTTGTATTTTCTGTGTTTATTTGAATTTACTTATCGTCCTGTCTGATCTACTGTATCTGTCTTCTGCTGTGACGATCAGGACCCATCGAAAACGCGATGGCGAGACGTTTCAAAGGGCTTATCCTCCAAAAAAATACAATTCAAACTTTTTAATCAGTACAGTAATGTAGTTCTTATAACTGCATTCTCTACTTAAATAACTTGTTCAACTTTTTGGAGTTTTCTTTGGACAGATGACGCCCCGTGACTCCCTGGTGTCCGCTCGCCGTGTTGAGATGCCAGCAGCGCCCGCACAGTCTGTTCCTGTTCTTCAGACGGACACATTTCAGGTTTATCCGTCCCAGAGAAACACGTCCAGACTTGTTTTTAATGGTCCAAGTGTCCCTGGGCTGGACAATGTCACTGTGTGTACAATAATAATGAGAGATGGAAAACCCTGTGTCCATTTGTTTTTCAAAATAAAACCAAAGATAAGAAAATGAAAAAAAACAACAAATACTTTTTTTATTATTTGTTTCCAAAACCAAAATGAAAAAACAGCTACGATTTGTTTTTTCAGTTTTTGATTTTGTGTTTAAATGAAGAATGGACAAAACCTGTGACGTCCATGACTGCGATGCCGGACTAAACCAGGACTAAACCAGAACTGAACCAGGTCCGGGACCAGACCGGGACCAGACAAGGACTGAGTCTGGGACCAGACCAGGATTGAAACCAGGACTGAGGCTGGGAACAGGACCAGGACTGGACCGAGACAGGGACCAGACCGGGATCAGACCGAGACCAGGACCAGACCGGGAACAGACCAGGACTGAGGCCGGGAACCAGACTGGGACCAAGACAGGGACCAGACCAGGACTGAAACTAGGACCGAGACTGGGACCAGACCAGGACTGAGGCCAGGAACGAGACCGGGACCAGACTGGGACCAGACCAGGACTGAAACCAGGACTAAGACCGGGACCAAGCCTGGACTGAGGCCGGGAAGGAGACCGGGACCGAGTCTGGGACCAGACTGGGACTGAGACCGGGAACGAGACCGAGACCGGGACCAGACGACCAAACACAAAATCCAAAACTGAAAAAAAAAACAAATCTTTATCCGTTTTTACATTTTGGTTTTGGAGACAAATAATGAAGAAAAAAACATATATTTTTTTCATTTTCTTATTTTTGGTTTTATTTTGAAAAACAAATGAACGAATGATCCACCGAGATCTTATTTTTGTCCTCGTATTTTCGGTTGTTCTCAAACTTCTACCTTTTGAAATCGGGTTCAGAAAAGGCGACGTGGGTCTATAAAGACACCGGACCTTTTCATTCAGTTCCGCACGTTTTCACTTATGATTAAACGACAAGAATTACTGTGTCTTTTTAATGGACTCTTTTTTTTGTCCTGTGAGAGAAATTATAAAGTGTGAACATTGCCATTTCATTAACAATACAATGATTGACAGGTCCTATTTGGTTGAACTATAATTTAACCTATACATAAGAAACGAAGCGAATTATCTTTCCCGCCAAAGTCAACTACAGAGTTTGTCTTATCGCCATGGAGACGTGATTGCGTTGCTTTGAATGTCCCACAGTTATTCTATTATAGGTTGATTTTGTTGATAAAAATTGAAAAAAAAAAAATGAGAGGAGGGATACGAGGATGGGTTTGTTTCGTCAAAGATCTGGTTTATAATTTGCGTTGGTGTTGTCGCTGCTGCTGCGTGTCTCCGTGTAGATGTGTGTAATAATGCCATACAGTGGAACATTTCAGGCAGAGCAATGATGTATCCAGGTGACAGACTGCCAACCAAAAAGTTACACAGAGTGGGTATACATGCACATCAATAACCCGGTTATTAGCCATATCCCGGTTATGTCAGTATTCGGGTTACTGCGTTTACATGCGCACTGAGAAACCGGGACACTCATATCCGCGTATACATGATCAAATGGAGTTCCCGGTTTCTTTGACATAATCTTACAAATGCGCAGGCGCAAAAATTAACTTAAATCAATTTCATAAACCAGGAAAAATACAAACCGTGAGCTCCTTTAGCATAAGAAGCTAAGGAGCTACGAGATCTCCCACAATCCACTGTGCAGATTCTTCATTAAAATCTTCTGCATAAATAAACTCAACTTTACAACATATAAACCATAAACACTGTAGACACATCAGCCCGTTTGATCAGATAATTCAGCTGTGATCACATTTGTTTACGTTTTACAGAAACGAAACTTAAGACCGTAGGCTAATTAGCATAAACTGTTAGCGGCGATAAAAACAACTCGCTCCTTGCGCCGCTGATGCGATCAGTTTCTTTTGGACTAAATGACACGACTCTGTGGATTATGTGTGTTATTTCTGTGACAGAAGAGGTGCTGATGATGGTAAGTGTGTTCCGTGTGTGTGTTGTATAGGAGAGTTCATGTTTTAGCTTTTCAGCGTCACACGAGTGCAGGTCACACGAGTGCAGATTGTACGTGTGCAGGTTTAGCGCAGCTCTTTATTTTACAGTCATTTCACTCGTTTGGTCACTTTATTTATGTTGGTCAATTTATTTATGTCACGACTGTTGTGGTGAAAGGCTGGAAAGTGTCTTTTGGACGCACGCGCACTCAACTTTATGTTGCACTAACCGGGATACTGCGTTTACATGCCACAAGTATCCCGGTTACTATCGGAATAAACCAGCTACAGTAACTCGGTTTCTAATAACCGGGATACTGCCATAACCGGGATACTGCGTTTACATGCACCATGAAGAAACCGGGATACTCAAAAAACCCGATCATAACTGGGTTATTGATGTGCATGTAAACACACTCAGTGAATCTTTAATTGTAGCAAGATGTTTTTTTTCATATTTTAAGTACAAAAAGTCTGTGAAATTTACTCAAATCATGATAAAACTTTCTGAATTCAAGTCAACTCAACTTTTTAGTTTTTCATTTTTGCTGTTTGCTCTGAACGCATAAAGTCAGTGAGGAATAACTCTGGAGCACTGCAGCCCGTTTGAAAGTTCTGTTTTTCACGTTTTTCAGACAATAAAAGCGAGAAAGAGAGCAGCGATGTCTGTCTTTCACCCCTACGCGGCAAATTAAAGTCAACTCGAAGTAACATTTCTCCTCCGTTAAAGCGGTGAGTAGGTTGCTGTGAGTGGGAGCCGTTTCGCCGTTTTCTTTGTTTTAGTGTTTTTACTGGCACCTGGTTACCACGGCAACGCACAACAACAACTCAAAACTACTAAGTGCAGAGGAGTTCGTACAATACAAGACACGAGGATCTGCAAATGTGGAAAATATGATGCGGTTTTATTTCATTTTTTATTATTATTATTAACACAAAAACCCTGCACATTTAGCCTGAGTTCTCCTCTCCAACTGAAAACACTCTGTTCCACCTTGTGATGTCATGTGGTGATACAGGAAGTGCTCCACTGTGTTTTTATACTCCACACACCTTCACGAGAATCATTAGAATAAGTTCAGCCCTGGAACTGCCAGTTTTCTAGCCTGATTCATCAGACGGTTTCACTTTGTAGAAACAGTCTGACCTCGCAGCATTAAAATCCGTTCGCTTGACAGTAGGCGGGTACTTATTTTATTTAGCGAATCGCAGCTATTTGGTCGTGACATATGTAATGTGACGCTAAAAGGACTAACCGGTATTACGCTTTTCCCAAATCTCATAGGAAGAAGGACAATAACGTCTTTCCCCTTGATAAAATTCACCAAACATTCTCTTTGTTCCGGCTTTAAAGGTTGGGGCTAAAGCATTTTGTCCAAATAGATGAAACGACACTGCCCTACAGCTCCTATCTGTAGAAACGCCTCCTACAGGCCTCCTCCTAATCAGAAACAGGTTTGTTTACAGCCGGTGAACGTTTCTAGCGTAACTGACTTGCCTGCGCGCCGCCGGTACGTGGTTTACGTACGACTGTCACACAGTCCACAGACGCAAGACGCTGTTTACTCCACCAACGCAACAGTTCTTAGCGGCTTTTTTGACCTATATCTTCCTCGCAGTTCGCACAGAGTTTGTTGCAATGGCGACAAGAATCCAGGAGCAGTTAGCCGCAAAAGAAAGTCAGTTTTTGAGGTCGATGAAAGAAGAAGACAAGGGGAAAAGCAGCGAAGCCAAACTAAGGTGATTCTTGTAGATTCATTCCAGCGATGGCACGACTGAAGCAGACGCAGGGTCTAAAGACTGACACACTGGTCCACAAATTACTCCTGGACAGCAAACTTCTGCTTATTATGAAAACGTACTTTATTTCCAAGAGCGAGACAAACGTTTTTCTGGACACGAAAGCGATATCCTATGTCTGAAAACGTAATTTTCAAGGCAAAGAAAGAGTCCGCTTGCTGCTGTGTGTTGTAGCTAGTTCATTCGCACTGAATCTCCGCGCAACCTTCTCTGCACCCCTTTCCTGCTCCTCTCTCCTCTCCCCGTTCCGCTCTTCTCCCTGCTCCTCACTTCTCGTCCGCGCACCAAATCTCCGCGTCCCGCTCCCCCCGTTCCTCACTTCTCCGTCTTGTCTAACCAACACTGTAGTTAGTTGTTTACAAGTCATGTGCAGCACCGGCTGTAAACAAACCTGTTTCTGGCGTAAGGAGGAGGAGGGAGGAGGTGTTTCTACGTAGGAGCTGTAGGGGAGGGGGGGGGGGGTTTCACGCATGCGCAACATTTGAAAAAGGACAAACAGTCGCTGGATTTCTCCTTCCTTGGAAAATCCTCTATACAACCTTTAAAGTTGGAAAAGCTCGATATAAAAATGTGACCAAACATCTTAACATCTCCATGGAGAAAAGCATTAGATGGACCCTCCACCATAAAAGTTACACAATGCAGCTTTAAAACACAGTGCTCAAATTGCATTCACAACACGTTTACACAAATAATCAACAGGTCCCGATGCCGATCTCTCTGTAGAGCCTGATCAATACATAATTATATCCAATATGCAGCGACCATTTCCACACAAGAAACACATTATCCTGACAGTTTAACGATTCACTTAACAAAATCTTTATTTATAAATCAATAACTATGGGGTAAATTGGATGAGCGTTGGTTGCTAGGGAACAGTTATGGAATATTTCTATTGTATGTGCATCACACCTGCTGCCACGAACTTCACCAAAACTGTCAAAGCAAAAGAAACTAGGCGAGATTTTGAGATACAATTTTACACTTGTGTTAAAGGGGACATGTTGAGCTCAGTTAACTTTTTGATCTGTGTGGTGATGTTGTTGCTTTGTCTAGAACAGGGGAGGGCAGACTTTTTGGCTCGCGGGCCACATAGGGTCCTAAAATTTGACTGAAGGGCCGGACAGAAGACAGGACATCACGTGTTAACAGCTCGGCTTCATTACATTTATATTTACGCTTATGTAGGATGCGCACTACACGCTACAACATCGCCGCAAAAGATTCACAACAAATAAGTTGTTCTACAGTGTATAGATCTGTTCCACTGCACACCACAGGCGTATGTGTATCGTGAGCTAACCATTCCCGAGTCTAACTGAGAAACAGCTTGAAAACAGATCTCACGCCACACGTACACATCTGCACGGGCAGTAAAACCAGACTCTAAGACGTTACATGCATGAAGAATTACTACACAGTGTCTATACATTTTCCATGTTTGAATTTTTATCAAAAAAATGGAAGAAGTGCAGCCTTATATCTTGAACACTTCTACTTCACTCATTGTCTGAATAACTCCTGTAAGAACACTTTCCCATAAATCATTGCAGCCAACATAACACGCCGCACCTCAATGTATATATATATATATATATATATATATATGTATATGTATAGTGCGCCATCTACTGGGAAACGCCAGAAAGGCATGACAAATAAAACATCAACAAGGTTTATTATTGTAATTTATTCCAGTTCAGCTGGCCGGACTAAAAGGTTTAAAGGGCCGCATACAGCCCCCGGGCCGTAGTTTGCCCACCCCTGGTCTAGAATGTTCCATGATGTAACTTAAAACATACCCATCTAAGTATTTATTCATTAAAATAAAATGTACATACAATCATTCCTTCTGTGAATGGAGGCGACTGGAACAGACGTTTTTCACATCGGGATGTAGGGAAAACTCCCGGTTAATGCTTTTCTGTGGCAAAGTATCTGTGGAAATGTCTTCATAAATCTGCCCCATCAACAAATCTTCATCTAACAAGGTCAACAAAGTATAAACATTCAAACATCAAGCCCCAGTCTGGATACTCATCACCAACAAGCAAAACGAAATCTACAAACTTCACTGTTTTGAGACATTTTTGAATAATTTAATGTATATATATATTAGTGCTGTCATGCGATAAAAAAAATTGAGAGATTAATTAATTATGATCTGTAATTAATTAATCTAATTAATCTCATTTTAATCTCACCTAAAAATTGCTGAGAAAAGCCTTCAATTTGAGGTATTTTCATTTAAATTCATTATTACATTATTGTGGCAGATCAAAAGACTGATATAGGTGACTTTATAAAGTCATTTATTGTTTAACAAATCTTCCAAATTGACTGTTGAGCCAAGTTCCATGAATAAGAAACTGTTTGCTGTAAAGTAGCAAAGACGAGGAAATCTGAACATAATAACTTTTGTCGACTTAAAGACAATAAAAAGTCCAGTCTTTCCTTAACCATATTAAAAATATTATTGATAGAGAAATGCTTTATATATGAGATCACTGGTTTTAGTCCTGGTTTAGTCCTGGTTTAGTCCTACTTTAGTCCTAGTTTAGTCCTGGAATGGATTAATCCTGGTTTTAGTCCTGGTGTTAGTTCTGGTTTAGTCCTGGCTTAGTCCTGGTTTAGACCTGGTTTTAGTCCTGTTTTAATCCTGGTTTAGTCCTGGACTGGGTTAGTCCCGGTTTTAGTCTTGGTGTTAGTTCTGGTTTAGAGGCGCACAGGAGGAAGCGCAGTTTACGCCGCGTACGCGAGAAAACACGATCCACACGCGGCTCACGGGAGCACGTCGGTGTCCACGCAGTAACTACGGTCCGCGCGTTCTCAGGTTAATGACGATGATGAAGGTTTGTGTTTGTTTGTGTTTGTGTGTGTGTGTTTGTGTGTGTTTGTGTGTGTTGTGTATAGGACTGTGCAGACATCATGAGCCTATGCAGGTTGTTTTCACCAGTGACATTTAAGTTGTAGGCGATTTTATATTTGTTATTTTCTTTTATATTTCACGTCGGGAGAAGAATTTCCAAGACACGAATGTGTTTTTACTTGTGCACTGCTGCTCTGTTCTACTGGCTCTTCCACCTCGTCCATTGTGCGACTGACGCCGCCAACGTAAACATGACATTTACATCGCTCTTACTGCGTGCGTTTTGTGTGGGTTTCCGGCAATGAGTGGAATTACCGAAATAAAAAAATTATAAATGTGTTTTGTGTGTGTGTGTTGTTGTTGTCCCAACAACACATAAAAACAGGTTTTATAATAAAGCAACTCGCATACAGAAACGGTAAAGTTAGAGATTAAAAATGAGATTAACGCGATTAAAAAACATAACGCGCTAAATATGACTGTAATTAATTAATCACAATTAACACGATAATTTGACACCCCTAATATATATATTTTTGAATTATTTATTTATTAATTTTAATTAGATTTTCTTTTACGTGAACTTTGGTTGTGCATTAAACATTTCTGTCTTCATGGAGACCAAACAAGATCAAATTACAGGTCAGATTTGTGGAGAGGCGACCCCGCTCAGTCAGAATGCCAGTTTGTCTTTTCTTTCTCTTTGCTTTTATTTTTGAGCTGTAAAACTGTAAAACCACCTGTATCAAAGTAAAACAGAGCAGTTTAATGTCACACTGTGGAATATTCTAGGCAAAGAAATGACATGTCCACAGAAACAAGCAGGTGACGGACCCCCAACCAAAAAGTTATGTAGCGTGGAAGTATTTCTGTACCTTGTATGTGTCGGACTCGGTTGGGGTGGGGGTTGTGTCTGGAGAAGAAGGAGTGGTGGCTCAGAGCACCGAAGCGCACGCTGCTCCGAGACACGAGCGGCGGCAGATCCAGGCTCAGCGCTCGACTGCTCCCCCTGGGGTCCGGGCTGTGCAACGACGACATGCTCCAGCGGAGAATTCAATTTGGACGCATCAGAAATGTGGAGATGAAAAAGTCTGGAGCCAAACTGCAGACAAAAAAAACAAAAACAAAAAACAAAACAAGAGATTACTCACAAGGTTTTTCAGGACAACTGTTTAATTAAAGTCCTAAAATGTGTGTTGGTAAAAACATAAATCACGTCAGTTTTCTTTCACTGGTCGTAATCGTAATTTAAATGTGTTAACTGTGTAACTTTTTGGGTAGAAGGTCGTCTGCTTGCATCCGTGGAGAAATTACTGCTTTGCCTGAAATATTTAGACCTGGTTTAATCCTGGTTTAGTCCTGGTTTTATTTCTGGTTTAGTCCTGGTTTAGTCCTGGTTTTATTGCTGTTTTAGTCCTGGTTTAGACCTGGTTTAGTCCTGGTTTTATTGCTGGTTTAGTACCTGGTTTAGTCCTGGTTTAGTCCTGGTTTAGTCCTGGTTTTATTGCTGTTTTAGTCCTGGTTTAGACCTGGTTTAGTCCTGGTTTTATTGCTGGTTTAGACCTGGTTTAGACTTGGTTAGGACCTGGTTTAGTCCTGGTTTTATTCCTGGTTTAGTCTTGGTTTAGTCCTGGTTTAGTCCTGGTTTAGGTCTGGTTTATTCCTGGTTTAGTCTTGGTTTAGTCTTGGTTTAGTCCTGGTTTTAGACCTGGTTTAGTCCTGGTTTAGGTCCTGGTTTAGGCCTGGTTTAGTCCTGGTTTAGTCCTGGTTTAGTCCTGGTTCAGTCCTGATTCAGTTTAGACCTGGTTTAGTTCTGGTTTAGTCCTGGTTCAGTCCGTAAGGTTCAAAATCTGATGAAACGGGCTGTTATCCGTTTTTTCCATTTTTCATTTAAACACAAAATCGAAAACTGAAAAAACGAATCGTTACTTACAAAATGATTCACTTTAAGATCTTGTCAGACATTTAAATGGAAGAAATAACATTTCTACAACTGTATAAATTCTCATATATAAATATACTATGATTTTTTAAAAGTACAATTTATCTTAGAATTCATATATATTGCTAAATTTGGTTTAAAGACTTGAAATGACTTGAAGCTCAAAGCAGACGACTTGGACTTGACTTGGACTTATGGGCCAGTGACTCGAGACTCGACTTGGACTTGACTGTATTTGACTTGGGACTTGACTCGGACTTGAGGTCAAAGACTTGAGACTCGCAAAACGACAACTTGGTCCCACCTCTGAGTAAAACTATTTCAAAGTATCAGTACTTTTACTTGAGTACGCAACAACACTGCAAAAAACTAAATCTAGTCGAGTTAAGATGACTTGAATTAAGAAAGTTTTATCATTTCACTTAACAAATAAAATTATCTGCCAATGGAATGAGACTTTTTGTACGTAAAATATGAAACAAAATTGAATGTTGCTTGAAATAAGAAAAACACACTTATTCCATTGGTGGATCATTTTACTTGTCAAGTTGAATCAACTCAAATAAAGTAAAATATTCTTAATTTAAACGTACTTAGATATTGTTTTTGTTGTTTTGGGTGAAAGCTCAAAAAAGCCAATTTTGTGTAATATGTCTATAAAATTATTTTAACTCTAAATCAGACGTTTGGCCCCTTGCTACAGTTATATTTTCCCCCAAACTTACAATATTTTTTACTTCAGGTCACTACTTTTTACTTCAAGTTGAGTAATACTATTTCAAAGTATCACTACTAAAAAAAAAAAAAAAAAAAACATTGGCCAAGTTAAGATGACTTGAATTAAGAAAGTTTTATCACGATTTGAGTAAATTTCACTTGACAAGTAAAATCATCTGCCAGTGGAATAAAACTTTTTGTATTTAAAATATGAAAATACATCTTGCTGCACTTGAAATAAGAAAAACAACACCTTTTTGCACTTAAAATAAGGAACAAAATTGGATGTTGCTTGAATTAAGAAAAACACACTTATTCCATTGGCAGATAATTTTATGTGTCAAGTTAAATCTACTCAAATACAGTAAAATATTCTTAATTTAAGTCATTTTAAGTTACCTAGATATTGTTTTTGTTGTTTTGGTTGAAAGCTCAAAAAAGCCAATTTTGTATAATACATCCAAACGTCCATCCAATTATCTTAACTCTAAATCTGGCCCCTAGATTTATATTTTCCCCAAACTTACAATTTATTTATTTTTTTTTACTTTTACTGTAATTTTTACTGTAATTATTCAGGCCGCTACTTTTTACTTCAAGTATCAGAACTATAACACTGCAAAAAACAAAATCTAGTTAAGTTAAGACGACTTGAATTAAGAAAATGTTATAAAAATTTGTATAAATTTCACTTGACAAGTAAAATGATCTGCCAATGGAACAGGACTTTTTGTGCTTAAAATATGAAAATACATCTTACTACACACACAACTTGACAAGTAAAATGATCTACCAATGGGGTAAGTGTCTTTTTCTTAATTCAAGAAAAATTTGATTATATTTGTGAAATTTTTTTATTTTAATTTTATTTTAAGTGTAGTAAGATGTATTTTCATATTTTAAGTACAAAAAGTCTTATTCCATTGGTAGATCATTTTACTTGTCAAGTTGAATCGACTCAAATAAAGTAAAATATGATTAATTTAAGTCATTTTAACTTACATAGACATAGTTTTTTTTGTTTTTGTTTTTTTAGTTTTTCCAGTGTTCCACCTGTGGCTGCGTGTCCTTGAACAGGTCACAACAAATTTTGTTTCCAGGCAGTTCTGTTTACTCCACTTAAATCATGTTATTTTGAACATTTGAACAGTAAATTAACACTACATTTATTCATAATTACATTTTTTTTCAGTCAGTACATAGTAAAACCTCAAAAAATACCAAACATTTGAGCAGAAACAACATTTTTTGCAAGACAATGATGTAAGGAAAAGCCGGTCTAATGTACCAACGACACTAAAATACTAAACGAAAAAAATACTAATACTCAAAATGCATAAATATTGGTGCAAAATAAAGAGAATTGAGAGAAAATATAAGTACGTTTACCTTGAATGTCGAAGGGAAACAGCAGAGCTCAGTCCACACAGCTGCTCCAGTGGCATTTACGTGAACATAAAGTCTGTGTTTTTTTCTGTGTTGCCTGGAGACGGAACAATAGGCCCATGGCACGGACTGGCAGTGTACCCGCTCTGTACCGACGCTTTACATTACTGTGTACTTTTACCCGCTGAGGAGTACTGAGGCTGTAACCTGAGCTGCACTTAAATGCGGTCTGACCTCAAAGAACTCGACGGGTGAGATGATCTGTGCGTTTATGGTCTTTGTCAACGTCTTCGTCAAATCCCTGAAGCTGGAGCGGGACGGGCCCTGGTCAAAGAACTATAATCAAATCTGGAATCCAAGATGGCGCCGTGTTGTTTTCAGTGGCGCATGGGCCCAAAAAAAAATGTCACTTCCGCATTTACTTCCTCACCCGCGTGATGTCGGTAATGTTTGGACCAATCAGAGTCTGTTTACACGAGAACGCTTGCGGGAAAAAACAACAAAATATTTTATCGGAAGTGCCTTTCGTTTACACGGTGACGGCGTTTTTGGGGCTTAAAAACGCAAAAATCTGAAACCACCTCCAGAGTTGAAAAGTTGAATACGCTCCGCCGTAGCGTTTCCGTTTACACTGCCCAAGACGCAAAACTCTGGTCAGATCTGCTCACGTCGCGTACACGTTTACGTCACAAACATACAGTACACAGAAACAAACATGTTGGATCGTTTTCATGCGTCGGCAGCTCTAATAAACTTACAGGAGGCTCCCAACAAATGTACAGAATCTGCAGAGACGCTATTAGTGAACAGAGAAGGATCTGCAATCAACTCTGTCAAATTCTGCTTGCACCAGTTCGTCACCACCGAGTCGCCTGGCATGCAAACCCAATCGAATTCCACACACTTTTGCGTCACCGTATGCACGCAGATTTCCTTCCAAAAACACTCGTCTAAACTCGGAGTAAAAAGTGAAGACGCGACGCCACTTTTGCGTTTTCTGTTCAGACCGTCATCATGTAAACGAAGCCTCAGAGCGAGAGGATCTAGCGCGGGGTGAGGCTAACTCTTACAAAGTTAATTTTTAGACGTTTTGAGGATTTAAAAATTTGGAAAAGTTTATGCTGTAAAAATAGAATAGAATCCCTACAAAATCCGACCTTACTGAAAGTTGTCGGTTAGACTGATTCATCAGACAGTTTCACTTCGTGGAAACCGTCTGACCTCGCAGCATTAGGATTCGTTCGCTCGACGGTAGGTGAGTACTTTTTTATTTAACAAATCACTGTTATTTAGTCATGATGTATGTAATGCATCGTTAACAGGGCAAACTGGTGTATTAAGCTTTTCCCAAATCCTGTAGGAAGAAGGACAATAACGTCTTTCCCCTTGTTCAAATTCACCAAACATTCTCTTTGTTCTGACTTTAAATCCTCGATATCGGGAATCGTCGCCAACACAGAATGTATGGCTGCGTTCAGACTGCAGCCTGAAGTGACCCAAATCCGATTTTTTGGGCTTCTATGTTCCTGTATCTGATCTTTTAATGACAGTCTGAACGACACAGATTCGATTTTTTCAAATGCGACCCAGGACACTTGGATATGTGCTCCTGAAACCGATACATATCTGATCTTTTGACATGTGACTTCAGTGTGAACGGCCAAAGTGCATTCATCCACCTACACGTTATTAACAAGACACAAACGTCACTATTCTGCACTGAAGTAGGCGAAAATTGTTAATGAACTCACATCACCACTCACCACTCTTGGCTCCGTCTCCACATCCACACGTTCCTTTCAACGGACGTCGCTGCCGCTGCCCCACAAAACACCACGACCAAAAACCTCGTCCTTCTCAATCTCCTCCTTAAAACAAGTAAGTAAGGAACTTTAAAATCTCCAGGTGCTCGATGCTGCGTCCATGTTTGGACAACTTCTGTAAACACAGAGACGCTCGCTGCGGTTGACGTCGTCGTGTCTCCAGTGTCACATGTGGGACACTTTCGGGCTGTTTACTGTTCACACAGGGGATCGCAATACAAGTCACATTTAATTGTAAATGTGAACGACCTCGCAAAAACATCGGATTTCACAAAAAAATCGGAATAGAGCGTTGAGCCCTGCAGTCTGAACGTAGCCTATGTCTCTTCACTGATTGGCTGATGTCCAAACTCGCACTTCCAGGTTTCTTGCAAGAAAATTTCTCTCTATATGAGATTTCTTTCTGAGCCCAAGCTCCAGCAGCTGCAGTACCTGGAGCGGCCACTAGTCCGTCTGGAGCTGGGAGCCGTTTTTTTATTATAGATCCATGACTTGGATGGGAGACCAGACCAGGGGTCACAGTGCGGCAGCAGTGGCAAAAAAAAACAAAAAACAAAACGGTTGTTATGTCCTTTGGCAAGACACTACACCCACATTGTATGAATGTGGTGTGTTGGTGGAGGTGGGAGGGGCCCATGGAGCAGATAAGTCTCCCAGGGCAGATAGGGCTACAACAGTACCGTAATTTCTGAAGTGTAAGGCGCTACTTTTTTCTCACACTTTGAACTTTACGGCTTATACAATGATGCGGCGAATATATGGACAGATTCTTTGTTTGGCACATTGTCCTTTCATATATATTTGAAGAGTTATTTTGCACTTCATACACACACCCTCCTCATGGAAAACATGAAGAAATGTAGATGATGCAGTTTTTAAATTAATGGCAAAGACTGTCGAAGAAGGAAATCGAGCTGCTGGAAGTGAACTCGGCATCAGTGGCCCGAACTTGAAAACGTTCTTGAAACCCTCGAGACCTGCGGCTTATAGACAAGTGCGGCCTATAAATGTACAATTTTTGTTTCTTTTAAAGTTTAGCTGATGTGGCTTATATTCAGGTGCACTCAATAGTCTAGAAATTACGGTAACTTAGCACTGAGTGAAAGAATAATGCACCGTAAGATCATGAAAGGCATTAAATACAGTAAATCCAACGCATTATTATTCTTGTCTCTTTGAAATAACATTTAGGTCACAGTTAGAGTCATTATGAACCTTTTTCATCTCCACTGACCCTCAGAAAGCGACAATTAAAACAACCACTTTAACACGTCTGATCCGCGGCTCGTCTCCCTCGACCCTTCCCCAGGATAACCACCGTATCTGTCCTCCTCCATCTTTAAACTCACACTGTACAGTAGATTTTATGATAACATTTAATTAAAAATGTCAGGCTGAAATGAAAATACCACCATTTGACGCGTATCTCAAAATGATTGATGTGGACTCACGTCTGGAGGAGTCATTTCCTCTTTAAATCCTTCAAAAGTTCAATATAGAATCAGAGTTTATCGCTCACATTATCTGACGCTCTGGTTCATCGACGCTGATGCTCTCATGAACTGAGTCGACGAGCAGCAGAGTGTGATGATGTAAGCAAAAGTTTTACCTCAGATGCCCTCCCTACTTTAATCATGACAATATCATTTTACTTAAGTTATTTACATAAATATGATTCTAACTTTAAAAAAGAGACGTGTGCACAATCCCTCAGGTGTCCAGGTCCTTTTGCCTTTAAATAAATAAATATTATTAA
>NW_026571047.1:30446213-30486213 GCF_026225935.1 Boleophthalmus pectinirostris
CGGGATTAAACCAGGACTAAACTAGTTCTAAATCAGGACTAAACCGGAACTAAACCAGGACTAAATAAAAACTAAACCAAGACTAAACCAGGACTTAACCAAAACTAAAACAGGTCTAAACCAGAACTAAATCAGAACTAAACCAGGTCTAACTCAGGTCATGACTTCGCTGTTTACTTCAGAAGAATCTGTTGTTTTCAGAAACGTGACGTGGTTCTGTGTTAATCTCAAGAATTTCACTTTGGTCAAAATAAATAAAAGACAAAAGCATCAAAACAAAAACACAACTGTCGGAGCTGAAGGGAAACGCAGACACGTGGACGTTTTATGAACTTATATAAAACACTTTTACACACTGCACCTGTATTTGTTTGACTCACTTTTGTTTATAACCCAGAACATTTTAACAACCGTGTTTCTTTATTAAACCAACATCTGCACAAACCTGATATAAAATACAAACATTAAAGGTCCTACGTTGATCAGAGCAGATCAGCTGGTAGAGTGTTTGATTCCAGCTCCCACAGTCGTGTGTCCTTGGGCAAGACACTTAACCCACCTTGTGTCTCTGTACACCAGTGTGCGAGTCTGTGTGAATGGGTGAGTGGTTTCTTGTTTGTAAAAAAAACACTTTGTACCATCCAGTCGACACGAGGGATGGGCAATTCGATGAAATTTTCTCAATCGATCATCGAGAGAATTAACGTCTTTCTATTAAAATGATCATCATTATTATTACTATCTGCACTCCTAATCTGCATAAATAAATTCAACTTTACGACAAATAAACCGTAACAACTTTGGTAAATGGTCACATTTTTCTATAGCGCTTTTCCACCTTCAAGGCACTCAAGCGCTTTACAACAAGGAACCATTCAGACACCAGTGTACGCAGACACTGTGGGCAAGGTGGGTTAAGTGTCTTGCCCAAGGACACAACGGCAGCATTCATCTGTGGGAGCTGGAATCACACCAGCCAACCTGTGGGTCAGTGGATCTGACCGCTCAACCTGTGATGTTTTTTTGATGTTGAGAGCTGGATTCGAACCGCCAACCTTCAGATCAGTGGACGAACGCTCTACCAACTGAGCTACTGCCGCCCACATCAGCCCGTTTGACATTATAATGTGTTTAATTCAGTTTTGTTCAACTCTCACAGAAACTAAACTTAAAACTGCATCGCTAATTTGTATAAACTCAGCAAAGATAAAACTACAGCTCTTGTGTCGCTGATGTGGTTCAATTTCTGTCAGATTAAAAGACATGACTCAGGTGAACACAGGTTAGTGTGACCAGATTTGCGTTTGTCAAAACCAGGACAGCATACGGGGGGAGGGAGGTGGGGACTCGTCATCCACATTGCGCGACTCTCACCTGGTAAAACTTTTTCCCTCTGGACACAGAAACATATGTGCTGCTTTGTTCACTGTGCACATGGACTCACACTTGTCCCGACCAGAACGGAAAGTGTGGAATTTCTTGTACAAATCATCGTTAAATCCACATTTGTGCTTTGGTACGTTGCAGACTGACCCACTGTTTGTGTCTTGCTCCTTCTGATGCAGAGACACATGTACACACCTGTTTGGTGACGCTACACACAGCAACCTGCATTCGGTTTGTCGATAAAAATTTACGTAATCAATGAAATTCTTAATGATCAATTATCGATTAATCGACTAATCATGCCCATCCCTAGAATACACGAATCACAAATTTCGGACTTCCGGTCATCGCGCAGGTCATACTGGGAAGGATCCTCCGAAAAAGTGATGATCAAACCGCCATGTTTGTTTTCCCAGTGGGACGCGTCTATTGACAAAGCCGATCTTTTCTCGTCTTTTGAGTCATATCACTTTTGTTTCTGGTTATGATATTGTCATATTTTAATTTTGGGATTCGGACATCGTTAATTGTGTGATTGTTGGATGTTCTAACAGCTCAAGAAACGGGCTTCGGAAGTTTGTGAACTCCATAAATGCAAAAGTGAATCAGATGTGTGTGACTGCAAACCTCCGTTCAAACTGTTTCTCTTCCCAACGGAACTGAAAAATAGTGAAAGGTGAAGACGATGGGCAGGTTGATCGAGAGGAAGAACCAAAAAGGAAAACTTTGACTGACTAAGAAATCATCCTGAGTTTACAGAGAACATTTTGTATGTGGAGCGACGACAAAGCAAAATCCCGTTTGTTAAGCGAGAGGCGCAGAAGACAAACGTATTGCAAAAATAAATGGTAACACTTTATAATAACTACACCTTATTTAGCCTTAATAAAGCATGAACAAAGACTTAATTAATCATGATTCACGCTTAGTAACTACTTACTTACTACCTGAATTAGCACTTAACTTGCACTTAATTTGCCTGTGCTGTAAATAGTTACTCAATACTTCTTAATTACTCATGAACTAACCATTTGTGTGTGCATTTGTAAATGTATATTTAAGTATAAGCATTTATTAATGATTAGTAAGCCATGATTTACTAATAATGCATTATTGTTTCTCTGGAATTTGACCGACCTTAACAAATGCTTCATAAACATAACTAGTCTTCACTTTAGAAAAGCTCTCAAAAACACTTAAAGGTTGTATAGAGGATTTTTTTAAGGAAAGAGACTGTCCAGCGACAGTCCTTGACACCACCTTCCTCCTCCACAGCCTCTAGAAATAATTTAGAGACCGACACCTCAGTTATTAGACCCTTCGTCTGCTTCAGTCGCGCAGTCACTGAAAGGAATCTCCAAGAATCACCTCAGTTTGTCTTCGCTCCTTTTCTCCTTCTCTTCGTCTTTCAGCAACCTCAAAAACCGACTTTCTTTTGCGGCGAACTGGTCGTCGATTCTCATCCGACATCGCGACAAACTTTGTGCGAAGTGCGAGAGCCACAATTAGAAAAAGCCTCTAAGAACTGCTGCATAGTTACCTTAGAAACGTAGGGAGTTTGATTGACGACCTGACAGCCAATAGAAAATGAGGCAGCCTCGTTTTCTATTGGCTGATGTTTATCTGGCCTCAACACGTCCACAGTTGATAGATTTTCTTTCTTTTTTTTTTGGTCATTATAATTACAAAGCTGCTGCGTCTCTGTAATGGTATTTTAAACTTTCACTGACAATTTGAAACAAACAAAAAATCCTCCATACAACCTTTAACTAACAGATAATAACTGCCTGAATTATTGCATTATTATCATTCTCTCATAACTAATGATTAATAAATGCTCAAATGTAAACTTAAATATGCATTTGTAAACACACAAATGTTTAGTTCATGAGTAATTAAAAAGTATTGAGTTACTATTTGCAGCACAGGAGAATTAAGTGCAAGTTAAGTGCTAATTCAGGTAGTAATTAAGTTGTTACTAAGCCTGAATCATGATTAATTAAGTCTTTGTTCATGCTTTATTAAGGCTAAATAAGGTCTAGTTATTATAAAGTGTTACCAAATACATTTCTTGTAATAGAAAATAATTTAGTAAAAGACACACAAAGTGCTTACGCTCATTTATCGATAAAAAAGCCAATGATTTCAATACTGCGTCACCAAATTTTGAATCACGATATTTTGAAATTTGGATCTTTTTCCAAACCCGTAATTCATCCAGCACAACCTGCATCTATTTCTGATTTCTCTCAAATCTTTTTTCATGTTTATTTGAGTAAAGAAGCACAATCTGTTGCATAACTTATAATAAAATCAGATCTTTGTTTACATCGCAGCAGGTTACTCCAGTCGGAACTTTTAAAATCAGTTTATGTTTCTGTCCTCATTACTCTGCTGCATGTAGAACTGCACACATCAAGAAACTCTGCCTCATTATGTCCTCACTCTGGTGCATTCAGTGTTTTGTGGATTTTTTTTTTATAATTTGAGAAAGAAAACCGATATATTATGCAAAAAATACTGTTGTCATCTTTTAGACATGATATAATACTTTTACTTTGTACTTAAATTCCTGTATTGTCGCCTCATTTCATTCAAACTTAGTTAAAGCGTCAATTTTATCCTATTTTCCGATCTGTTATAATCAGTGTTGAGGAGTAACAGATTACATGTACCGGAGTTATGTAATCAGAGTACAAATTATGAGTAACTGTATTCAGTTACAGTTACTGTTTCAGTGAGTGGTAATTGGATTACAGTTACTTTGTTGAAATAAATGGATTACATGGCGGTATTTTCCTCTTTTCACATTATTTTTTACTTATTTATTTATTTATTTTTCTGTAATTCCACTCATTGCTTCAAACTAAACCAGGTCTAAACCAGGACTAAATCAGGTCTAAACTAGATCTAAATCAGGTCTAAACCAGGACTAAACCAGGATTAAAACCAGGACTAAACTAGATCTAAACCAGGACTAAACCAGGATTAAAACCAGGACTAAACTAGATCTAAACCAGGACTAAACCAGGACTAAACAGGAACTAAAACCAGGACTAAAACAGGTCTAAACCAGAACTAAACCAAGTCTAAACCAGGTCTAAATCAGGATTAAACGAGAACTATAATCAGGACTAAACCAAGTCTAAACCAGGTCTAAATCAGGATTAAACGAGAACTATAATCAGGACTAAACCAGGTCTAAACCAGGTCTAAACCAGGACTAAACCAGGACTAAATGACAACTAAAATCAGGACTAAACCAGGTCTAAAACAGGATTAAGCCAGGTCTAAACCAGGACTGAATCAGGTCTGAACGGGAACTAAAACCAGGACTAAAACTGGTCTGAACCAGGTCTAAACAAGAATTAAAACCAGGACTAAACCAGTAAACCAGGTCTAAACCAGGTCTAAACAAGGACTAAACCAGGACTAAACAAGAACTAAAATCAGGTCTAAATCAGGACAAAACCAGGACTAAACCAGACATAAAACCGGTCTGTGGTGCAACAAAGTTTGCTTTAAGTAATTAAGAAATCAAGTTGAACACAAGTTAAATTAATGTATCAAAAAAATTATATCAACATAATAGAAAAATCTGAGTGTTTTTGTTTTTTAATTCAGATTATGTTGTACAAAGGTTGTGTGTATTTGCAGGTTGCAGTTTGGACAGTTATGTAATCCTCCATAGGCAGAGACGGGAGACGGGGGAGTCGTGCTGAGAGCAGCTGCACTGAGGCAACTCTTTGAATCAGAAAATATTTGACATTTTTGTGGTGTTTTTCATGTTTGTTTTTCCTCGACAGAAGTTCAGATACAGTGTGTGGCTGATAGAAAGAAAATGGACTCATGCAGAAGCGGCGATTTGCGCAGATTCAGTTCAGAGCGAGAATTTTTAAACACGACCGGGAGTGTTTACGTTTGGGACGAGACTGAAACGTGAACTTTTAAAATAATACATGAAGCTCACGTGTTTCAGAACATGAGGTCAAAGCTGAAGGGCTGAAGTTTGGGATGCGACTCATTTCTCTTTCCTCGCTTTCTTTTCCTTAGACTTAGGCTACGTTCAGACTGCAGGGCTTAACGCTCAATTCCGATTTTTTTGTGAAATCCGATGTTTTTGCGAGGTCGTTCACATTTCCAATTAAATGTGACTTGTATGTGACTCCAGTGTGAACGTTAAACGGCCCGAAAGTGTCCCACTTGTGACACTGGAGACACGACGACGTTAAAGGTTGTATGGAGGATTTTTTTTAGTTTCAAACTGTCAGTGAAAGATTAAAATACCATTACAGAGACGCAGCAGCTTTGTAATTATGATGACCAAAAAAAAAAAGAACAAAAATCTATCAACTGTGGACGTGTTGAGGCCAGATAAACATCAGCCAATAGAAAACGAGGCTCCCTCATTTTCTATTGGCTGTTAGGTTGTCAATCAAACTCCCTAGTGTAACTGACTCGTCGGAGCGCGGGGATTTCGTGGTTTACGCAGCGGTTCTTAGAGGCTTTTTCGAACTGTCGCTTCCTCGCATTTCGCACAAAGTTTGTCGCGACGGCGGACGAGAATCCACGACCGGTTCGCCGCAAAAGAAAGTCCGTTTTTGAGGTCGCTGAAAGAAGAAGAGAAGAGGAAAAGGAGCAAAGCCAAACTGAGGTGATTCTTGGAGACCTCGTCCAGCGATGGCGCGACCGAAGAAGACGAAGGGTCTAAAAACTGACGCGTCGGTCGCTGAATTACTTCTGACAAGGACTGTCGCTGTATTTCTCTTCCCTTAAAAAAATCCTCTATACAACCTTTAACCGCAGCGAGCGTCTCTGTGTTTACGGAAGTTGACCAAACATGGACGCAGCATCGAGCACCTGGAGATTTTAAAGTTCCTCTCGTACCGGAGCCAGAACATGAACAACTTACTTGTTTTAAGGAGGAGATTGAGAAGGAGAAGGACGAGGTTTTTGGTCGTGGTGTTTTGTGGGGCAGCGGCAGCGACGTCCGTTTAAAGGAACGTGTGGATGTGGAGACGGAGCCAAGAGTGGTGAGTGGTGATGTGCTTCACTTCAGTGACATGGAGTTCATTAATAATTTTCGCCTACTTCAGTGCAGAATAGTGACGTTTGTGGCTTGTTGATAACGTGTAGTTGGATGAATGCGGTTTGGCCGTTCACACTGAAGTCAGTAAGTAAGTAAGTCTATATTTAAATAGCGCTTTCACAGACATTTTCTGTCCCCAAAGACGCTTTACAGAGCATTATTCAGCATTATTCATTCACTCTATACCCTGGTGATGGTAAACTACTATTGTAGCCACAGCTGCCCTGGGGCACACTGACAGAAGCGCGGCTGCCATGCCACTCGGCGCCATCGGTCCCTCTGACCACCACCATCACTCACACACACACACAACTTTCATACTACTACTACTTTCATACTATGTGGGTGAAGTGTCTTGCCTGAGGACACAATGATTGAATTGATTGTATTTAACTGACCTTGACTATCAGCTGTTCATGGAGATCTATGTAGCATGAAGTCACATGTCAAAAGATCAGATATGTATCAGGTTTCAGGAGCACATATCCAAGTGTCCTGGGTCACATTTGAAATAATCGGATCTGTGTCGTTCAGACTGTCATTAAAAGATCAGATACAGGAACATAGAGGCCAAAAAATCGGATTTGGGTCACTTCAGGCTGCAGTCTGAACGTAGCCTTAGACAAACTTTATTGAACCACAAGTGGGCCTGTAACG
Organism: Boleophthalmus pectinirostris; assembly: GCF_026225935.1. Taxonomy (NCBI): domain Eukaryota; kingdom Metazoa; phylum Chordata; class Actinopteri; order Gobiiformes; family Gobiidae; genus Boleophthalmus; species Boleophthalmus pectinirostris. Next base: position 30,453,346 of record NW_026571047.1, read on the forward strand.
ATAACAGATTTTGCTGGACGATTAAAGGTTGTATGGAGGATTTTTTTTTTAAAGTTTCATATCATCAATGAAAGTTTAAAATACCATTACACAGATGCAGCAGCCTTGTAATTATGATGCCCCCCCCCAAAAAAAAAGAATGAAAATCTGTCAACTGTGGACGTAGTGAGGCCAGATAAACATCAGCCAATAGAAAACAAGGCTGCCTCATTTTCTATTGGCTGTTAGGTTGTCAATCAAACTCCCTACGTTTCTAGTGTGACTGACTCGCCGGCGCGTGGAGATTATGTGGTTTATGCAGCGGTTCTTAGAGGCTTTTTCCTCGCAATTCACACAAAGTTTGTTGCGATGTCGGACGAGAATCCACGACCAGTTCGCCGCAAGAGAAAGTCAGTTTTTGAGGTCGCTGAAAGAAGAAGAGAAGGGGAAAAGGAGCAGAGCCAAACTGAGGTGATTCTTGGAGACCTCTTCCAGCGATTGTGCGAATGAAGCAGACGAAGGGTCTAAAAACTGAGGCGTCGGTCGCTAAATTATTTCTAGAAGGTCACTTCAACGGTAATTCTGAGGCTGTAAACAAACGTGATTTCTAGGGTAAAGAGGCGGGAGGAGGTGTTTCTACTTGTGGAGCTGTGGAGGAGGAAGGTGGTGTCGCGCATGCACAACATTTGAAAAAGGACTGTCTCTGTATTTCTCTTCTCTTAAAAAATCCTCTATACAACCTTTAATTGACCAGGAATTTATTGCAATCAACGATAATATTGACATTTTGAGACCAGTTTCAACTATTATAATAATGACCATGGAATAAAAATGCAAATACACCCTTTCAAAGATCAATAAACTTTACTTTCTAAAGAACATTTCACAGGGGAACTGTAAAACAACCAAAAACAACTGGCCTAAATAAAACAGACTTGTTAACATAAGAACAGCCTAATGTGTCTGGTTTACAGCGAGGACTTGTTCACAAAAATGCACTTGAATAAACCACTGTTGAACCAAACACAACCAAAGCAATAAATAAAATGGATTATTAAATCTCTGTAACAAAATTGCCCTTAAAAGTGATTTTACACTGAAAAAATGGTCCGAGAGGGGTTGCTCAAATTGCAAAAACAAATTTGACAACAATAACATCACTTTTTTACGTTTCTCTTTCAAGCATGTTTAAATCTTACAAACATCGCTTGATTGTGGCCGATGTGAGACCTGCATGTTTTAATCAGGCTGAGGAAACATGACTTTATTATAATTTCTGGTGAGGCTCGTCCCTCTGGAATTCTCCTCCCCAAAACTTTTGGAGGGAAAATTCAAATGTAACAGGACACAGGACAGATCCAGGAGCAGAGACACACAGTGTGGAGCAGGAGGATTATGAAGCTGATCTGGAGGTGAGACTTTTTAAAGATTTTATTATGTGCTTCTCTGGCCTAGAATGTCGTCAATGAGTGTGTTTACATGCACATCAATAACCCGGTTATGATCGGGTTTTTTGAGTATCCCGGTTTCTTCATGGTGCATGTAAACGCAGTAACCCGGTTTCAGTAACCCGGTTATGGCAGTATCCCGGTTATTAGAAACCGGGTTACTGTAGCTGGTTTATTCCGATAGTAACCGGGTTACTTGTGGCATGTAAACGCAGTATCCCGGTTACTGCAACATAAAGTTGAGTGCACATGCGTCCAAAAGACACTTTCCAGCCTTTCACCACAACAGTAGCGACATAAATAAATTGACCAACATAAATAAAGTGACCAAACGAGTGAAATGACTAGAAAATAAAGAGCTGCACTAAACCTGCACATGTACAATCTGCACTCATACGACCTGCACTCGTGTGACGCTGAAAAACTAAAACATGAACTATCTCCTATACAACACACACACAGAACACACTTACCATCATTAGCGTCTCTTCTGTCATAAAAATAACACACATAATCCACAGTCGTGTCATTTAGTACAAAAGAAACTGATCACATCAGTGGCACAAAGGAGCGAGTTGTTTTTATCACCCCTAACAGTTTATGCTAATGAGCGATGTGGTGTCGTTTCTGTAAAACATAAACAAATGTGATCTGAATTATCTGATCAAACGGGCTGTTGTGGCTCTACAGTGGTTATGGTTTATATGTTGTAAAGTTGAGTTTATTGAAGAATCTGTTTGGTTTGATCTGCACAGTGGATTGTGGGAGATCTCGTAGCTCCTTAGCTTTTTATGCTAAAGGAGCTCACGGTTTGTATTTTTCCTGGTTTATGAAAGTTAATTTTTTTAATTTGTAAGATTATGTCAAGAAACCGGGATACTCCATTTGATCATGTATACGCGGATATGAGTGTCCCGGTTTCTCAGTGCGCATGTAAACGCAGTAACACGAATACTGACATAACCGGGGTATGACTAATAACCGGGTTATTGATGTACATGTATACGCAGCCATTGTTAAAACATGTTTGTGGTGTTTTATTTGAAATTAGAGTTAATGTAAGGACTCCTTGAAACAAATTGTCTTTGACTGTCCATCTACAAGAGTGTGACACTTGTACTCAGATTTGAATGTGTTTGTTCCAGAATCGTCTCCAAACACAGAGTGACGTCCAGGTTCTGCTGGAGCTGTGGGGAAGTTCATGAATGTTACAGTTGATGTTTCAGAAAAAAGGAAGATGTTTGAGAACCAACAAAACACAGACCACAGATGAACAAAGTAAGTAAACCAACTAAATTTATTTTAAATTTTTTTCAAAATATACTTCTATTGAAACAGTTATCGTGCTTCTACAAGGTGATGTGGCACTAGGAGGACTTTATACCAGATGCCCTCCCTGTTACTGCGTTTAGAGGAAGAAAAGCAGGACATGAGTTTTGTTTCTGCAGATACACTTCTAATGTTCTTGTGATTCTGGTCCGTTATTGTAGTAATAAGTACTTTAAATGTATTTAAACATGTAGAACAGAGTAGATCATCAGAATGTGATCATCATGTGTTATTCTGTGTCCACAGAGACCAGAGCTTCTTCACTGGAATAAATCTTCACATTGTCCAGCTCCAAACTGTGTGTCTCTGTACTTGTGCTCTGTGTGTTTGATTCTGTTTAAGACAATACAGAACTGTGGAAAACTTGAAAAGGTACCATAAGATAAATATGCATATTCAGCATGATTTGATCAAATTTCATCAACATGAAAAAGTGATGTTCATGTTCTGAGAAAAATATGTGTAGAGGGGATCGAAATAAGTTTCAAAGCCTAAACATAATTTTATCGCATGCAACCGCTTTCCATAACTTTTTTACGCAAATCCAGCAACCTTTTTTTTCAGTGTAGTCACTGACTTACATCGTCTCTCTGTGGCTGCTGCTGGGAGCCTCTTCATTTTGGTCATTTAAATGTTTGTATTAACCCGCGACACAGGATGCAATTTCGTTCTGAGGGAGCCTCTGTCCTGTCTGGTGTCGTGTCAGTGTCTTGTGGGATTTCAGTGGATTTCGGGCAGTTGTGTCGCTCAGGTTTGGGTTTATCGGCTGTTGGTTTCTGAGCCATTTCTTCTCGTCGTTTGCGTTTTGCTCGCTGCATTTGACGCATGTGGCTGTTGAGATGTGTCCCACTCACAGGTGTTGATTCGGCATCGTGACTTGTTTTGGCGATGAACGGAGATGAACTGTCATTGTGTTTTGGGTCTGGTCAATCGGTAACGGAGGGAAACAGGGGCAGATTTTTTACATTCAAATGTCTCTTATTCAGAAACTAGAGGAACTATTGAAATAAGTAAAGTATCTGAATGTAGGAAAGAGTTACACTCCAACAGGGTCAAGTTAAACCTGTGATATTCTTTCAAGTTGTTGACAAAAACTTAAAAAAAACTCATGTCGGCAACGGAGGGAATGAAATATGCGTCACTTTTTGGGCAATAAATCCAAACAGTGATAACTCTTGGTTCTCACTTACATATCCTTAACAAACTGGTTTGAATATTTGCTTCATATAGTTTTCTACCATATGGTACAAGATTAGGTTGAAAAACCTCTTACTTTTTGAGTAATGAGATTTTTTATAAAGAAAGGTCATGGTAACGGAGGGAAAAGTAACGGAGGGAAAATTGTACAAACAAGTAGAAGATGCATGATTTTACATAATTTGTCAACTTTTTTCTTCTGAATACTTTAATATTACTTCAAAATGAAAGGAAACTATTTCTATAAAATATGTCAGTCCTTCCAAGCAAATTTTTATCATTTTAAATACATAAAAAAAAAAAAAAAATCATGTACCTTCATCAACAGTTCAAAGATGGAATAACACAAGATATGATGAAATACATCCATTTATTTACATGATTTTTGGGTCTTTGAAATTTGGGAAATCATTTTTGTTCCATGTTTCATACATGGTCTGTTTAAAACATATGGAACTTTAGAACCAAAAATGGTACAAAAAAAAGGTAAACAGTTTCATAAACTAGAGTACATATGTATCTGTTCAATACATTTTTATATCAGATGCATTAACTTGAATTTTTGGCCTTGCTGTTTACTTCTGCTTGACCAGGCCCTTTTGTCACTCTGACAGCGGCGCTTGTGTTGCGACTTCATGTTAGCCGCTTTCTGCACTCAGGCTACACGCGCATCTGCTGTGTTAAACACAGCACACGTTGGTTCATATGGCAAACCAAACTATTCACATTTACGCACATATTTAACGCGTTTAACACCTTATTTGACGTGTCAAATAGTTTTTTGTAATTTGACGTGTTAAGTTCTTATTTGATGCATCAAATTATTCTTATTTAACACGTCAAATTATTCTACATATAAGGTTTATTTTTTTAAAAGATTGTGTATAGGAACATCGGCGTTGGACTGTTCTGGACTCTTTGTCTTGGTCAGTGATTGGCTGAAAGCACTTTAAGTTTATTGACTGAGAAAAACAGTGGGAGGAGATCATTATCATATGTAGAATAATTTAACACACTAAATAAGAATAATTCGACGTGTCAAATAAGCTCGTAACACGCGTGAAATAAGGTGTTAAACACGTTAAATATGTGCATAAATGTGAACAGTTTGGTTTGCCATAGGTTCAAACGTCACTACGCTTGTTAAACGAGGAGTCAGAGAGCGATAGAAACCTTCAAACATTCACCCTCCGAGAGCGAAAGAGCGAAGAAAACAAATAACAAACAAATAGAATTTATCGCAGTCGGAAAAGCTATCGAACTCGTTAAAAGTTACCGTACGATTAATTGATTTATTGATTATCATTACAGGCCTATCCACAAGGGAAATTATTTGGACACAGCAGCTCAAACATCACAATAATTATAATACCAAACTGTAAAATATATAAATGGTAATAATAAATTCTAATAAGATCGCAAGAGACAGGTGATTCTTGCTTCCTCTTCTAGATTCTGCAGGAAATGTTTGAGAAAGTTCCACCCACAGAGGAGACACAGCGAGGAGAGAAAATAAAAACTCCTCACTGAGACCAATAAAGTTTGATTCTTTTATCTGACGTCTGCTCCTGAAGCCTCCCTCAGGTTTACTCCTTCATTCTGTGGTTTTCTTTGGAGCGACACTCAACCCCTTAACACCTCAATTTATATAGATGTATATAAAAATGTTTTGTGTGTTTTTGCCTTTAGGTAGATGGTAAATTAAGTTGAGATTATTAATTTGACTGAGAATTGATAAAAGAAGAACAACAGAAATGTGGGTATGTTGCAAATTTGCGACAACTAGAAACAAGTGTTTGCCAAAGGTTCCTCTGCGTTTGCTCTTAGTGGCACCGGGGGAATGGAGCTGCTGTCTCGGCTTTTATCTTGATCATTCAGACGGTCGGCGTTAAGGGGCTAATATGACGTATTTGATTGACAGCTGAACAATGGTAGTCTGATTCATCAGCTGGTTTCAGTTCGTGGAAACCATCTGACCTCGCAGCATAGGATTTGTTCACTCGACAGTAGGCGGGTACTTTTTTTATTTAAACAATCGCTGCTATTTGGTCGTGACATATGTAATGCTCCGATATCAGGGCTAACTGGTATATTAAGCTTTTCCCAAATCCCGTAGGAAGAAGGATAATAACGTCTTTCCCCTTGATAAAATTAACCAAACATTCTCTTTGTTCTGGCTTTAAATCTTCAGTGTCGGGAATCGTTGACAACACTGAATGTACGGTTCTTTGCTGATTGGTTGGTGCCTGGACTCACACTTCCGGGGTTTTTGCAAACCGTCTAGTGTGTTCAGATTCCTGATCTAGCTGCTGGAGAGAAATGAAGGTACTAGGTGGTGCCAGCCTGACTAGAACAATGGAGGATCGAGGAGCGGAATCAAGGAGAAGGAAGCGAGGTGGGAGGCACTAGCTCATATTGAGGAAATAAACGCAGAAGAGAAAATTACTTTTTGGCTCATGCACCAATGAGCTAATCAGGCTGGTGCAAAGATAGCGCCTCTCCAGCAACTAGGTCAGGAATCAGAATACACTCAACAGTTTACAAGAACCCCTGAAGTTGCTGACCACACACCAGCCAATCAGTGAAGAGCTGTGAAGCCATGACGTTAAACTCGTCGCATCTGTCTGTGTCCCTTTTGTGGAACAGCGCAACAGTAAACAAAGCGTCGAGATGGATGTAGACGAAGACAGACGATTCCCGAGATCGAGGATTTAAAGCCGGAACAAAGAGAATGTTTGGTGAATTTTATCAAGGGGAAAAACGTTATTGCCCTTCTTCCTACGGGATTTGGCGCATTACATACGTCATGACAAAATAGCAGCGATTGGTTAAATAAAAAAAGTACCCGCCTACTGTTGAGCGAACAAATCCTAATGCTGCGAGGTTAGACAGTTTCTACGAAGTGAAACCAGCTGGTGAATCAGGCTAACAATGAGCACAGACCACTGAAAACTATGCTACAGGATTTTGGGTTCACCCAGGGGCAGTCCGGGTCAGTCGTGACTTCATACTGAAGTCATCTAAACGCACTCACTGTGAATAATTAGGATGCTCTGAATACACAGTGTCAGTGAAGAAGAACAGTTTGAAATGTCTCCACGCACCTTCACTAGAGTCAGCGGGATGATGTCACACCTGGAATTTCCAATCTCTACTCAACTAAAGATAAAAAGTTGCTGTTCACTCAAAAACTACAGCTACATGGCATCACAAGGTGGAACAGAGCATTTTGAGCGCTGGAGATACAGACAGACTGATAATAAAGTGTTACTCAAACATGTGTGAATGAAACAAAACACAAGTCCAGGTCTGTTTTTGACGAGGAAACAACATTATAACTAGGGGTGTCAAATTATCGCGTTAATTGCGATTAATTAATTACAGTCATATTTAGCGCGTTATGTTTTTTAATCGCGTTAATCTCATTTTTAATCTCTAACTTTAGTGTTTCTGTATGTGAGTTGCTTTATTATAAAACCTGTTTTTATGTGTTGTTGGGACAACAACACACACACACACACACAAAAAAAAACATTTATATATTTTTTAATTTCGGCAATTTCACTCATTGTCGGAAACCCACACAAAACATGCGCAGTAACAGCTACGTTTACGACGTCAGTCGCACAATGGACGAGGTGGAAGAGCCAGTAGAACAGAGCAGCAGTGCACAGGTAAAAACACATTCGTGTTTGGAAATTATTCTCCCGACGTGAAATATAAAAGAAAATAACAAATATAAAATCACCTACAACTTAAATGTCACTGGTGAAAACAACCTGCATAGACTCATGATGTCTGCACTACTGTCCTATACACAACACACACACAACACACACACACACACACACACACAAACACACACACACACACACACACAACACACACACACACACACACACACACACACACACACACAACACACACACAACACACACACACACACACACAAACACACATACACACAACACACAACACAACACACACACACACAACACACACACACCTTCATCATCGTCATTAACCTGAGACGCGTGGACCACGTTTCCTTCCGTAGTTACTGCGTGGACACAGACGTGCTCCCGTGAGCCACGTGTGGATCGTGTTTTCTCGCGTACGCGGCGTAAACCAAGCTTCCTCCTGTGAACCTCTAAACCAGAACTAACACCAAGACTAAAACCAGGACTAATTCAGTCCAGGACTAAACCAGGTCTAAACCAGGACTAAACCAGGACTAAACCAGAACTAACACCAGGACTAAAACCAGGACTAAAACCAGTGATCTCATATATAAAGCATTTCTCTATCAATAATATTTTTAATATGGTTAAGGAAAGACTGGACTTTTTATTGTCTTTAAGTCGACAAAAGTTATTATGTTCAGATTTCCTCGTCTTTGTTACTTTACAGCAAACAGTTTCTTATTCATGGAGACTTGGGCTCAACAGACAATTTGGAGAGATTTGTTAAACAATAAATGACTTTATAAAGTCACTTTTTTAAATCTATATCAGTCTTTTGATCTGCCACAATAATGTAATAATGAATTTTAAATGAAAATACCTCAAATTGAAGGCTTTTCTCAGCAATTTTTAGGTGAGATTAAAATGAGATTAATTAGATTAATTAATTACAGATCATAATTAATTAATCTCTCAATTTTTTTAATCGCATGACAGCACTACTGATAACACGACTTAAAGCTCACAAGAGTCAATTTTGTGTAATATCAGACCTTTTTTAGACTTTTGTAGACGCTCTGGGACTCGTCGTGTTGCTGTAATCTCTTCTCTATAACTCGTATTGATGTAGTTTTCGGTGAGGATGCGGCAGTTGCGTGTACATTTCTCAGTTCGGAGTCGGCGGTCGTGACCTGTTTACAAAGACTCCACTTTCCCCGTGCTTTTGTGTGTAATCTCAGAACCGTCAGCACAGACACAAAGCCTCTTCATCCTTCCTCTTCCTCCCTGCACTCGCGTTACGAACACGTCAGAGGCAGGGCCAGGGCGTCCGCGTAATTCCGCTTTGAAACATGCGCTTTTATGTGTAAATGAATAGTGAGTAATGCTGCTTCCTTTTGTGGACAGTGGGGGGGTAAACAACTCAGAAGCAAATGGACTCAGCCGGAGCCAAGAAAAGAGAGGTGTTATGTCAAATCAAATAAAAACTGGACCGTTCTACCATGTTATAACGTTCTCTCGTCAAAAATGTGCAAGAAAAGGTTTTAGACGTCATCAGTGCATGTTTGAGTCAAGCCCACGCACGACAATTCTACATAAATATATAAAAACGTGACACAAAAATGTAAACTACAACTTCACAAACCTGGTGCGATGTTCAGTAATTTCATTTGCATGCTGATTGTGTTTTGATGATGCTCTGAAGAGGGAGTGACTTAGCGTGGAGAGCAAAGGACAGAGAAACTTGTTTTTGTTGTTTTTGCCGAATATAACATTTTTCAATTCGTACACAAAGTAATTCAAAGTGCTTCACAGAATAAGAAATACATTAAAATCTCAATCAATAAAAATGTACATCAATAAAACTAATTAATCCAATCAAAACAAATCAGTAAAACATTAATAATTATCATGAAATTAAAAAGAGAGACAATAAAAGGTAACATCCGTGCATCCATTTTCTTCCGCTTATCCAAGGCCGGGTCGCGGGGGCAGCGGTCTAAGTCCACAGACAAGTCCAAAACAAGACCGAGTCCGAGCGACATCAAGTCCGAGACGAGACTGAGTCCAAGCACCTTCAAGTCCGAGACAAGTCCGAGACAAGTCCAAGTCTGAGTGCCCTCAGTCCGAGACAAGACCAAGACCAAGCGTCTTCAAGTTGGAGACAAGTTCGAGACAAGACCGAGTTAGAACACCTTGAAGTCCGAGACAAGACCGAGTCCGAGTGCCTTCAAGTCAGAGACAAGTTCGAGACAAGACCGAGTCCGAGTGCCTTCAAGTCCGAGACAAGACCAAGTCCGAGCCTCCTTCAAGTCCGAGACAAGACCGAGTTAGAACACCTTGAAGTCCGAGACAAGACCGAGTCCGAGTGCCTTGAAGTCCGAGACAAGACCGAGTCCGAGTGCCTTGAAGTCCGAGACAAGACCGAGTCCGAGTGCCTTGAAGTCCGAGACAAGACCGAGTCCGAGTGCCTTGAAGTCCGAGACAAGACCGAGTCCGAGTGCCTTCAAGTCAGAGACAAGTTCGAGACAAGACCGAGTCCGAGTGCCTTGAAGTCCGAGACAAGACCGAGTCCGAGTGCCTTCAAGTCCGAGACAAGACCGAGTCCGAGTGCCTTCAAGACCGAGACAAGACCAAGTCCGGCCTCCTTCAAGTCCGAGACAAGACCGAGTCCGAGTGCCTTGAGGTCTGAGACAAGACCGAGTCCGAGTGCCTTCAAGTCAGAGACAAGTTCGAGACAAGACCGAGTCCGAGTGCCTTGAAGTCCGAGACAAGACCAAGTCCTACCTCCTTCAAGTCCGAGACAAGACCGAGTCCGAGCGCCTTCAAGACCGAGACAAGACCAAGTCCTACCTCCTTCAAGTCCGAGACAAGACTGAGTCCAAGCGCGGTTGAGTCCAAGACGAGACCAAATCTGTAAAAAAAATGATCTCGAGGTCAGTCTCGAGACCAAGATCGGTCTTGAAAACTACGACACTACAAGCTGGACATGATATCTTGGTGTTTTATTGCAGTTTTCACATGTTTTGTATCTGTACATCTGTGTAAGTACATGTTTTAAATGTCCTGTGTAAATAAACTCGAACTGAACTGATCTTTATCTACAGTATTTTTAATCCATGACCTTTCACATTCTTGATACTGAGTTAAATGTCGCGGAGCTTCAGGCAGCTATTGTTTTTAGCTTCACCTGAACCTCCCCTCCCCGGTGAGTCCTGGTGGATGAGCACAGATGGATTTAGAAGGAAGTGTACGACATAAGTGCTGGAGCTATTTCCTTCACAGCATGAGGAGCAGACAGTCATTTTCTTTAAGATGTGCCACATATGAAGCTCTTCTATACGTCCCTTAACCTATATGGACTAGAGCAGGTCTCTCACAGAACAGACTGAAAACTGAAAAACAGACTTTTTTTAAAAATAAAATAAAGGTGCACAATGGAGCTTTATTGTTTTATTGGAATTTTTGACAGTTTTTTTGGGATTTAAAAGTGAAGATTAAGTCGTGTTAATGTTCAGTGTTGGGAAGGTGACTTTTAAAATGTATTCCCCTACAGATTACAGATTACATATCCCAAAATGTAGTTTGTAACAGAATCCATTAAATTACTTAAAATGAGTAATGTAATCTGAATACTTTGGATTACTTGATTGCTGCTAAAAGAAAATGAAAAGGCCGAGTCTTTACTTAATCGTATTAAAAATATTACTGATAGAAGAGGAGGAGACATGGTGCGCGCAGCATGGTTTAGTCCTGTTAAATCCTGTTTTAGACCTGGGTTAGACCTGGTTTTAGACCTGGGTTAGACCTGGTTTTAGACCTGGGTTAGACCTGGTTTTATTCCTGGGTTAGACCTGGTTTTATTCCTGGTTTAGTCCTGGTTTAGTCCTGGTTTAGACCTGGTTTTAGTCCTTGTTTAGAAATGGTTTAGTGTCCGGCAATGAGTGGAATTACCAAAAAAAAAAAAGGATATAGCCCCAAATTTGAAAACAGGAAAATACTGCTGTGTAATCCATTTATTTCAACAAAGTAACTGTAATCCAATTACCACTCACTGAAACAGTAACTGTAACTGAATACAGTTACTCATAATTTGTACTCTGATTACATAACTCCGGTACATGTAATCTGTTACTCCCCAACACTGTTAATGTTTTTATCTCATCAAAAACAGACCTGGAGTTGTGTTTTGTTTCATTTACACATTTGAGTGATCCTTTAGTTTTAGTCTGTCTACATTTCTAAAGCTCAAAATGCTCTGCTCCACCTTGTGATGTCATGAAGTGGTAGTTTTTCAGTTACTTTACATGACAAGAACATGGAGAAAAATCTCGCACACCCTCTTACTTGCAAATTGTGAAATTTATTATTACAAACCGTGAAACGTTTCGGCACTAGGGCTTCGTCAGTCAAACAGAACGAGAGCTCAGGTGGCCGTCTTAAACAGGGTGTGGCAAGCACCCAAGGGTGACAGGTCGTAAAGAAACAGTGCACACAAAACCCCATAATTCAAAAAACAAAGACAATCAACATATAGTGTAATAATAATAAAATAATAATAATGAAATAGTAATCATCATACAACAATCATAGAATAATAATAAAAAAAATAAGAAAAATATAAAAAAAGTCAAGACCGCACTAATCGAGACCAAGATCGGCCCGAGACCACAGGGTGCCGAGACCAGGACAAGACCAAGACCTTTGAGAGGCGAGACCGAGACAAGACCGAGTTCAAGTACCATCAAGACCGAGACAAGACCGAGTCCAAGCACCATCAAGACCGACACAAGACCGAGTCAAAGCACCTTCAAGACCGAGACAAGACCAAGTCCAAGCACCATCAAGACCGAGACAAGACCGAGTCCAAGCGCCTTCAAGACCGAGACAAGACCGAGTCCGAGACAAGACCAAGTCCAAGCACCTTCAAGACCGAGACAAGACCGAGTCCAAGCGCCATCAAGACCGAGTTCAAGCGCCATCAAGACCGAGTCCAAGCGCCATCAAGACCGAGACAAGACCAAGTCCAAGCACCTTCAAGACCGAGACAAGACCGAGTCCAAGCGCCATCAAGACCGAGTTCAAGCGCCATCAAGACCAAGACAAGACCGAGTCTAAGCGCCTTCAAGACCGAGACAAGACCGAGTACGAGCACCATCAAGACCGAGACAAGACCGAGTCCAAGCGCCATCAAGACCGAGTTCAAGCGCCATCAAGACCGAGACAAGACCGAGTTCCAAGCGCCATCAAGACCGAGACAAGACCGAGTCCAAGCGCCTTCAAGACCGAGACAAGACCGAGTCCAAGCGCCTTCAAGACCGAGACAAGACCGAGTCCAAGCGCCTTCAAGACCGAGACAAGACTGAGTCCAAGCGCCTTCGAGACTGAAATGAGACCGAGTCCAAGCAACATCAAGACCGAGACAAGACCGAGTCCGAGACAAGACCGAGTCCAAGCGCCATCAAGACTGAAATGAGACCGAGTCCAAGCAACATCAAGACCGAGACAAGACCGAGTCCGAGACAAGACCGAGTCCGAGACAAGACCGAGTCCGAGACAAGACCGAGTCCGAGACAAGACCGAGTCCAAGCACCGTCAAGACTGAGACAAGACCAAGTCTAAGCGCCATCAAGACTCAACAAGACCAAGTCCAAGCGCCTTCAAGGCCAAGACAAGACCAAGTCTGAGCACCTTCAAGTCCGAGACAAGACCGAGTCCAAGCACCATCGAGACCGAGAAAAGACTGAGTCCAAGCGACATCAAGACTGAAATGAGACCGAGTCCAAGTTCCATCAAGACCGAGACAAAACCGAGTCCAAGCACCATCAAGACCAAGACAAGACCAAGTCTAAGCGCCATCAAGACTCAACAAGACCGAGTCCAAGCGCCTTCAAGGCCAAGACAAGACCCAGTCCAAGCACCATCCAGACCGAGAAAAGACCGCGCACGTCTTTTCAAATTGCCTTTTTAAACCGCGCACGTGTCCCTGGAGGCTCACCGCAGTCACCTGGCCTGAACCCTTCTTCCATCCACTCCTTTTGATCGTGACACCATCAAATACTCGTAATTGCGTCTGTGAAAAGCGAGAGGTAATCTGCGGAGGAAAATCCACGTAATTATCCTTCATTAGAATCATTGTGGAGGTACAGGCTGTTTTTGTGTCACCGAGTAAAACCGTATTGTCAGAGATATAAAAGAAATTAGCGGTGTCACAAAAGCCAATCACACGTTAGCCCGATTTAATTTACATCTGCGGTTCATTATATAATACTGTATAATCATTTAAGCGCACAAGAGGCTCTGAGAATTGAATTAGCGACATTAACAATGAGCAAATGATAAAAAAACAGATGACTTTTTCACTTTTATGGAAACACTGTAGTTATAGTTTTTCTTTGCTGTTTTTCTTTGTTATGGACAAAAGGAGGTGTTGACTGGAAAACTACCGCTTCATGACATCACGAGGTGGAACAGAACATTTTGAGCTTTGGAGATGCAGACAGACTGGACTGATAATAAAGAGTGACTCAAACGTGTGAATGAAACAAAACAACTCCAGGTCTGTTTTTAAACCTTCCAGACCCAAGGGCAATTTTAGTATATTTTTCCCTGCCTGGATTTTTTTCTTAATTTTGCATTTAAAACTCAAAATTTTACTCCCTAATGAAGTGTTATACATCACTTTTTTTTCAGTACAACCTGTTATTTCACAATCTGCTGCTGTAGTTGCGTCATTAAAGCTAAAGGACCAGAAATACACATGAAAAGAAAAAAAAAGGACAATAAAATTCACACACTTTCATACAAAACACACAGCAAGCAAGTTTTTAGACATAAAAAAATGCTTAATTTAGGCCCTTAGCTACAAAAGTGCAAAATATCAAGTCTGTAAGTAAACTAAAAATATCCTTATTGCCTCAAAAAAAAAAAAAAAAAAATTTAAATGGTGAAATGTTTTTGCTTTGCCTGTAACGCTCTCGATTTACCGGTCAGTCTTCGTTCCAGCTCTCACCTATGGTCATGAGCTCTGGGCAGTGACCGAAAGGACAAAATCGATACAAGTGCTCGAAATGAGTTTCCTCCGCAGGGTGTCTGGGCGTCTCCCTTAGAGATAGAGTGAGGAGCTTGTGGGAAATTATGTGTTGGTCATGCTAATTCACCCAATATTATGGACTTTGGAATGACAACAGGGTGGAAAACACGTATGACTATCTATAGGTCTACATAACATGTTTTTTTCTGTACTTTGAGTGTCATAAAGAACATGTTTTTCTGGACTTTGAGATGCCACGAAGCAGAAAAACTGACATATGTGGACCCCGTGGCATGTTCCCACCCATGATAAGGTGCACTGGGTCAGCAGTATTGTTCATTTTCTTGCTGTATATGCTAAATCAACAAGTTAATGTTTTGTCAAGATGTAGTATAAAGCTACCCCTGAGTTTGAGTTGGTCAGAGACGTCGTTCCGGGGTGGCAGTTGTACTTGGTAATCAACTTGAATCTCTCTCAATGGAAATGCTGAAATAAAGTGGCCTGTTCTCTCGGATTCTCCATCTCCTGTGCTTCTTTTTAGGACACGCATTGAACCTTCCGAAAAAACCCACAAGCTCAGTCACATGGGAGGAGCTCGGAGTAGAGCCGCTGCTCCTCCAGCTGAGGTGGCTCGGGCATCTGTTCCGGATGATTTCTGGGTGTTGAGGTGTTGAGGCCCCGGGGAAGACCCAGGACACGCTGGAGGGACTGTGTCTCTGGGCTGGCCTGGGAACACCTCGGCGTCCCCCCCGGAGGAGCTGGAGGAAGTGTCTGGGGTGAAGGAAGAATGGAAGTCCCTGCTTAGACTGCTGCCCCCGCGACCTGGCCCTGGATAAGCGGAAGAAAATGGATGAATGGATGGATGGATGTAATGTTTCACAATCTGACATTAGAGTTTTGTTTTCACAGTAATCCTAACAACAACAACTAGCATGCAATTTGTGTGCACTTACTGATTCTTTCACAGTAAAACGCTTTATAAGACCTCAAGAGCTGCTTATACAATATATCTGTACTGGGACAAGACAAATTTAACTCAAATCCTTGAAAATAAACCTGGATTTCAAAAGCTGTATGAGTCCGTCTATAAAACATAACCAAAGTCAAAAGTTCCTCGATGATATTTTCAGTTAAAAGCCTCTCCTTTCACCTGCTGTCTCGCTGTAATCCTGTTAAACGTCTGCTTTATCACAGCATGTGTTCTGAAGGAAAAGTCTGGATCCTTGTTTTGGTCAGGGACACGACTTTGGCCTGAAAAACCCACAACGCGTCCAATGACTTTCACTTCGCTCCAATGAGAACAGATGCTCCGCTGTGATGTTACGCAACACTAAAGGTCGGGTGTGATGACCTAGGAAGTGTGTGTGGAGTCATGTGTGTGTTAAGGCTGCAACACCGTGTAACGTTCTGGAATTATACAAAAATACTTAAAAGGTCAAATATTTTAAACTCCTAAAAATATGATAATCAGAGTAAAGTTTCATTTGAGTAACTTGGACAATCTCACATATTTAGGCTGCATTATTTTAAAGCAGGAGTGTCAAACTCATTTTGGTCCGGGGTCGTATCCAACCTACTTTGATCCCAAAGGGGCCGGATCATGTCATAAACCCCAAAAATAACAATAAGTTCAAATATTTGTGCAGAGAAACACAAATCTATTACAGAAATCTTTTTAATTGATGGAAAATATTATAATATTATGAACAACCTGAAACTTTAAGAAAAATGCAATTTCAACACAAACTTTTAACATGAACTTGTATGTAAATATGAATAAGTCAATTTTTCTTGTAAAATCCTGCACTCAACTCCACTTTTCTCATGTTGGACATTTTTCTGATGAGGGTGTCACGGTCAACAGTCAAAACGATCGTCCTTTAAGAGCGTTTGGAAAGAGACAAGTCTTCATTTGTGCTGCTCTGGTGGGAGGGGCCACGTACAGAGACGCTGGAGACGCTGCTGTGATAAACACCACAGAAAATTAACAATATTTTAATAGAAAATATAATTAAAATATTTTAGAAGAAAATCAGCTGAGGGCCAGATTAAAGGTCTTGGAGGGCCGGATCTGGCCCCCAGGCCATATGTTTGCCACCCCTGTTTTAAAGCAACACTGTGTAACTTTCTGGGCTGCTGAAATGGTCAAATACAGTGGTAGGCTCCCAATTTTTTGTTATTATTATTATTATTTTAATCAGTAATTGTGCAATGTTTATTTCTGTTTGATTTTAGCTCTGAGTCAGACCGTGTGACAATCTTTGAACATTCAGTTTTATGCTGTGCTGGGTTGTGTTATATTGTTCTGTTTTGTTAAAAAGGCATGATTCATCAGCTGTGTGTAAATGTAAACAAAGTTTCACCAGAAGAAATGTGACTGCTGCTCTGATGCTTCATCATCATCATCATCATCATCATCATCATCATCATCATCATCATCATCATCATCATCATCATCATCAGAGCAAAAGGGAAACACTGGTCGCACTGTTTGTGCGTTCGCTCCTAAAACTCCGTTTGTGTCAATTTACACACAAACGCCAAACCGTAGTTTTCCAGAATCTTCACTCTAGCTGGAGTTTTTAGAAAGATTTGCTTTCAGAGGCGAATTTGCCCTTTGCCTGTAAAAGATGGAACAAACGAAGGGAAATGTCTCAGTTTTTAAAAATACCTCAGTATGTGTAAATGGGGCCGAAAATGAATCTGGTTCACTGACTGATATGTGTGTCATTGTGTCCTTAGGCAAGACACTTCACCTACATTGTCTAGTATGAAAGTGGTGTGTGAGTGTTGGTGGTGGTCGGAGGGGCTGATGGCACAGATTGACAGGCCTGTTTCCTGTCAGTCTGCCCCAGGGCAGCTACAATAGAAGCTAAACACCACCAAGTGTGGAGTGAATGAACAATGAACTGTGAAGCACTTTGGGCATCTTGAAAGGTGCTATTTAAATACAATAATTAACAATTAATAATCCTAAAACAAGTGTCAGGCTGGAGAGGGAACATGTCCATAAACCAATTTAGCCGTTTTTGCAAATTTGCACATTAAGGGCGTCATAAGCCACCATCACCGTCCACCGGTGCTGCTGTGTTTGTTTTGCTCCTGTTGGTCCGGTGCTGGGGTTGTTGTCGTGTTGTATGAAACCCTCCTGCTGCTCGAGACGCCCTGTGATTGTTCAGACCATTTGCAGGGTTTGAATTTAAACCTTACAGCAGCAACACCTCAAGATGGATTCTCATGAATTTGTGAACTCACAAATACCAGAGAATCCATCTTTCTGTGCAGAGTTACACAAAAACTGCCAAATATTTAGAACTGCGGCTCTGGCCTTATTTTAACTGCTTCTCACAAATTTTCCCCAAACTTTATAATTATACAGTATTTCTCAAAACTATTATGAGGAGATGTCAAAGAAAAACTCTGCTATTATGACCAAGAGTCGGCTTTTTACTTTTGATTTATGCGGTAATATTAATCAGTCACAGTCCACTTGACTTCAAACTTGCCTCTATTCACCCCATAATTCCCTCAAATGTCACCAAATCCAATCTGCAGAACACTCTCCATCTGCCCTGGACCAGAGCGTGACCTGTGGAGCCCCCTCTGGTCCCTGCTCCTTCACCTCCCCCCGTGTCTCCAGCCCGTCGATCAAACTCAAACCTGTTGTCTGTTTCTAAATACGAGATCACGTGTGCATTTATTCAATTACAGTCGCTGCAAAAATACCTCAACTTGACCTGCTGCTGTCACCTTCTCCGTGGAGATTTATATCTAAACTGCACAACAACTCAGCCTTATGTCACAGATAATACTCCCTACAACTGTACAACAACTCACCTTTATGTCACAGATAATACTCCCTAGAACGGTACAACAACTCAGCCTTATGTCACAGATAATACTCCCTACAACGGTACAACAACTCAGCCTTATGTCACAGATAATACTCCCTAGAACAGTACAAAAACTCGCCCTTGTGTAACAGATAACCCTGTGTTCTGTCAATAATCATATCATTGTTGCTCTGTTTTCCCATGGCCTCTTGTATAAAGCTGAGATTTTATATTTTATTACGTATTTTTTAATTTTCTTTGACTTTCTTTGACTTTTCATTTATATAATTATGTCGTATTTGTGGCCTGTCTTGCTCTTTTTTGCTACTTACTTAGAATTTTTTATTACCATTTGTATTTTTGTTACTACTTGTTATTATTTTATCTTGTGATGTTTGAGTTTCTGTGTCCAAATAATTTGACTTGTGGATCAATAAAGTTAGTCAAAGTCCTAAGGTTCGTTCAGACCAGAGTGTCAAAGTGTCCAGTTTTTGTAAAGTCTATGTGGACGTGTGTCTAAGGTGTTTTTTTTGCGGCGCGTCTTCAGGCGTCAGAGCGGCATGAATCTGGCATCGACGCTCTAGACGCGCGTCCAAGGATTCAGAGTCAGAAGTTGAAAATGCTGAACTTTTCGTGTCCGACGTCAACAGTGCTGGGAAGGTGACTTTTAACCCTCTCCAGGCAGGCGTTGCAGATTTGCAACAGCTAAATTCCAAGTACCTACTTACTCCACATCCATATTTTATGATATTTTTTTCTCCCATCCATGCTGATAAACGTGGGCGATGCAGACTGTGCAAGAACGACTACACACCTGCCAGAAGTGCAAAATACTTTTTTTGTTTACAAAGGATAAAAAAGTCAGAATTGTATATTACTACCCCATATTATAATTTTCCCCAAATATCAGATTTTTCCTGATACTAAAAATTAATTTGAGCCTGAGAGGGTTAAAATGTATTCACCTACAGATTACAGATTACACACACCAAAATGTAGTTTGTAACGTAATCCGTTAAATTACTTTAAGTGAGTAATGTAATCTGAATACTTTGGATTACTTGATTTGCTGTAGAGAAGCAAAGACCAGGAAATCATAACAGGAGATGTTTTGTCTGTTAATAGAAAATAAAAAAGCCCAGACTTTACTGAACCAAATTAAAAATATTATTGATAGAAGAAGAGGAGACACGTCCGCGCAACATGGTTTAGTCCTGTTAAATTCTCTTTTAGTCCTGTTTTAGACCTGGTTTTAGACCTATTTTAGACTGGTTTAGATCTGGTTTAGACCTGGTTTAGATCTAGTTTAGACCTGGTTTTAGTCCTGGTTTAGACCTGGTTTAGTCCTGGTTTAGATTTTTAGACTGGTTTTAGTCCTGGTTTAGATCTAGTTAGACCTGGTTTTAGTCCTGATTTAGATCTAGTTTAGACCTGGTTTTAGTCCTGGTTTAGATCTGGTTTAGACCTGGTTTAGTCCTGGTTTAGATTAGTTTAGACCTGGTTTAGTCCTGGTTTAGATCTAGTTTAGACTGGTTTTAGTCTGGTTTAGATCTAGTTTAGACCTGGTTTTAGTCCTGGTTTAATCTAGTTTAGACCTGGATTTAGTCTGGTTTAGTCTGTTTAGACCTGGTTTTAGATCTAGTTTAGGTTTTAGTCTGGTTTAGATTAGTTTAGACTGGTTTAGTCCTGGTTTAGATCTAGTTTAGACCTGGTTTTAGTCTGTTTAGATCTGGTTTTAGTCCTGGTTTAGATCTAGTTTAGACCTGGTTTTAGTCTGGTTTAGATTAGTTTAGACCTGGTTTTAGTCCTGAAGATCTAGTTTAGACCTGGTTTTAGTCCTGGTTTAAAACTGAGTTGGTTTAAAGTTTAGACCTGGTTTTAGTCCTGGTTTAATCTAGTTTAGACTGGTTTAGTCCTGGTTTAATTAGTTTAGACCTGGTTTTAGTCCTGGTTTAAATCTAGTTTAGACCTGGTTTTAAGTCAAATCTAGTTTAGAGTCCTGTTTTAGTCCTGGTAAAAGACCTGGTTTTAGTCCTGAAAAGACCTGGTTTTAGTCCTGGTTTAATCTAGTTTAGACCTGGTTTAGTCCTGTTTAATCTAAATCCCTGCTAGTGTAGTCTGATCCATTTAGTTTCTGAACTGAAAAAAAGAAAAGAAAAAAAAAGGGGGGGATATAGTCCAAAATGCGAAAACAGGAAAGCAGGAAAATACCAACGTGTAATCCATTTATTTCAACAAAGTAACTGTAATCCAATTACCACTCATTGAAACAGTAACTGTAACTTGTACTGTGATTACGTAACTCCAGTACATGTAATCTGTTACTCCCCAACACTGCACGTCAACCAATCAGGGACGAGTATCCAGAGACGTAGACGTCAGCACAGCAAGAAGATTCCGGGTTCGGTCCCCAGGTCTCTACAGCCTGGTACAATCTCTCCTGTTCAAGTTCATGTACAAACTGTGCACTGTCCCTGTGTCATTAAAGAAAGAAAGAAAGAAAGAAAGAAAGAAGGAGAAAGACCCGAGAACTGGAAAAGAAGACACAAACATTAGCAAATTATAAATATATACGCCACAATCAAAGAACCGATCGCGAGGACTAGACCATTACAGGACCGGGACTAAACCAGGACTAAACAAGGACTAAACCAGGACTAAACCAGGACTACACCAGGACTAGACCAGGACTAGACCAGGACCAGACCAGGACTAGATCAGGCCTGGACTAGACCAGGACTAAACCAGGACTACACCAGGACTAGACCAGGACTGACCAGGACCAGACCAGGACTAGATCAGGCCTGGACTAGACCGGGACTAGACCAGGACTAACCATGGACTAAACCATGACTAAACCAGGACTAAACCAGGACCAGACCAGGACTAGACCAGGACTGGACTAAACCAGGACTAAACTGGACTAAACCAGGACTAAACCAGGACTACACCAGGACTAGACCAGGACTAGACCAGGACTGGACTAAACCAGGACTAAACCAGGACTAAACCAGGACTAAACCAGGACTAAACCAGGAGTAAACCAGGAGTAAACCAGGACTAAACAGGACTAAACCAGCCCGGGACCAGACTAAACCAGGGACTAAACCAGGACTGACCCAGTATCATACATATATATTCGCCGCAGCCGCTGACCCGATCTCCTCCGCTGATGGTTTTATGTAATAAAAACACTAAAGTCACTCTCTCAGTTTGGTCTGACATCGTTTCAGGAAAAGACCAAGACCGGGCACTTGTTTCCAAGGCAACGGACCCTAACCCTTTTCGTCCACGGCGTCCAAGACAAGCGTCGGGGCGTCTAAACTCAAATGCAATAGAGGCGTCCAGGGCGTTTTTTGACGCTCTGGTGTGAACGGTCCTTAAGTCTATGTGTTTAGTCAGATGCACATCACCTGCTTGTTTCTATGGATACGTCATCGCTCTGCCTGGAATGTTCCACAGTGTGACATTAAACAGCTCTATCTTAGATTTATTCACTTACAGGTGGTTTTATAGCTCAAAAATACCAAGAAAAACAGACATTCTGACTGTGAGCGGGGTCGCCTCTCCACAGATCTGACCTGTAACTGTGCTAAAGAGGTTAAATATTACAATCTAAAGCACCTGTAAATATATTCGTTAGTTTCTTCGAATAAACTTGCTTTTCATTTGCTTCCCCACTTTACTTTCGCACTTTTATTCCTCCGGCGTGACTTCAGACATTTCATCACGCCAGCCGTTCAACCTTGACTTCGTAATCCTCACTTATTTGTCTTCTTGGCCCAATTGCGCTTAAAATAAAAAACGACTTCCTCTCCTCCAGCTCTGCCTCTCCACGTTAATAAAACCTCTGGCCTTGAGAGCGTTTCGCCAGCTCCTATCTTCCTCTGCCGTGTCTTATCTTCTGCCCGTGTCCTTCGTGGAGGCCTATAAAAGCGGAGAAGAGGCTCAGGCGCGTCGCTATCACTGCCTTATACACACAAAGTATAAGATGCTGCCGGCGGTTGTCAAGCTTTGTTGTGGCATCTCCTATCCTCACCTCAGGAGCATGACAGGTAGATCCTCTCTCACCTTTCTTGTTTTAATATCCGCTTTAATGTGACAGATGAGGAATGAGGTGATAGCTTTTCTAATGTAATGTAAATTGGACTTGTGATTTGAATGAGAAAAGAGAGTTGTTTTGAATTTGTTTTGAATTTGAATTGTTTACCGTGATAAGTTACTCCGGAGTTTAAGTCGCACGAGCCAAAAAATGCGTAATGAAGAAGAAAAAAACGTATAAATTGCACTTTTTGGGGGGAAATTTATTTTGTAAGATCAGAGACCAGGAGCTGACATTTTATCTTGAAAGTCCAGTTCTAGTAAAAACAACAGAAGAGAGAAGAACAGACTGTTAACGTCACATATGAACAGTTCTTCACATAAACTATAACATAAACAACAGAACAGAACAAGTTAAACAAACTCTCCATCTCACTCCAAATCACTAAATCCATTCAATTCTTCATCCTCTGTGTCACTTCTACTACACAGTAACACGTTACTGTAGCGCGACTACTTTTTTCAGTAACGACTCGTCTAACTCAGTGCTATTTCCAAACCAGTGTCAGATTTATGTTACTTATCCAATACACTGTGCGTTACTATTTTTGCGTTTCAAAGCGACGTAGTTTATTTATTTATTTTTATTTTTGGTGACGTGGGTCATGTGACCCCAAAGATCGTATAAATCGTCTCTGGTGACACGTTTCCTGTGATGTTACGTCATCTCCGCTCCTCCACGAGTCAGATGTAAACAACGGAGGGAGAGAGGGACGACTTTTGCAGCTGGAAATACAAACAGCCGCAAAAGGTGGGGGATCTGAAAGTAACTAAAAAAGTAACTTGTAATCTAACTTAGTTACTTTAAAAAGCAAGTAGTCAGTAACTTAACTAAGTTACTTTTTAAAGAAGTAATCAGTAGTCAGTAGTCAGATTACTATTTCAAAGTAACTATGGCAACACTGTCCGTGACCTCCGGAAGTGCAGCTTCCTCTTCTGTGTCGCTGTCGTCAGACTCAGCATCAGTTCCAGTTAGAATTATTCTGGTCTTTCTGAATCCCGACAGGATGGTTTCTGTGTCACTGAAGTCCAGACTTTGTCCATCCATCCAGTGACTTCAGGAAAGTTTCATGGTTCATCCTCCCGGTGTCACAAGTTTCTCTCTCACTCCAAACTTTCTTTCTGCTGCTCGATTATTGTTTTCAGCTGCAGATTTCATGACTTGCAGTTTATAATCTGCAGAATATGATTTTCTTTCTGGGGGCATTTGTGTTCAGTTTTCTCAGTTGTCTTTTTAACTTTGTTTAAATGTAAAATTTTCAGTGTTACAGAAGTAATGGTTTGATCGACTGACATGATACAGACAGGACAGAGGCTCTTTCTGCAGGAGACATGCGCAGTAGAGCCAAGTGACAGTGGTACAGGAGGAACAGGATCAGGACTAGAACCTCTCGACGCTTCACTGTGAACATTTTAATATATAAGTTGCACTAGAGTATAAGTCGCAGGAAACACCCAAACCATGAAAAAAAACCTGAAAAATAGGGTACATACGTCAAATATATGAAGTACGATATATGGAAGTAAGTATCAAATAAAAAAGGTAAATAACTCAACTATTGAAAGGTTTTATGTAAACTTTAGTATAAAATCTTTTCTCCTCATTAAAAACTACCTGGAGTTTTGTTTTGTTTCATGGTTTAATCCTGCAGCTTCAGACGGTCTCTTCAGAGCTCTAAATCTGAATCCCATTAAGTCACCGGAAACACCTAAACCATGAAAAAAAGTGCGACTTATAGTCCAAAAAATACGGTAAATGAGTTTAGTAAAGGTACGTCGCGCAACTTTTTTGATGGAGGGTCCGTCATCTGCTTGTCTTCATGGAGATATTTATTATTATTTGTTTTACTGAATGTTTCCCAAGGTACATAACAGGTCAGATCTGTGGAAGGGCAACCGTTTTTACAGAATTTACAGAAGGAATTACTGTATTTTAGAGCAATAGAAACATCCGAGAATGACTAAACGTTGGATAGATGATAGATGAGTCGTACCATGGGACATTCCAGGCAAACCAAGAACATCTCCATGGAGACAAACGCCACATTCGTGCTGGGAAACGTGGGCGTCTTGCCTAAGGAGCCGCGTGTGATTGTGTTGCTGTGTGTATTTTCAGGTCTGCAGCGGGCGGCCGTGGCAGTGATAGGCCAGGAGATCTCACACCTGCACACGAGGAGACAGGTGCACCATCACCTCAAGGCCCACGCAGCCCAGTGGAACGGTACGGAGACCTCATTTCAACCTTTCTTCATCTTTTATGCATCCGTTTGTGGTTATTTGAGTTCAATTAGCGCCAAGATAAATAGGAAATAACAACAAAAATGCTAAAACAACAGTGAAATCCTTAAAAAAATTTGACTTTTCTGCTCTGTCACCTGCTGTCACCATGAAGATTTTATTAGAAATGCACAAATACAATATCATAGAACTATAATAAAATCTGAAAGGCGTTGTATTGTTTTCATCGGCTGGTTTCACTTTGTGGAAACCGTCTGACCTCGCAGCATTAGGATTCATTCGCTCGACAGTAAGCGGGTACTTTTTTATTTAACCAATCGCTGCTATTTGGTCGTGACATCTGTAATGCGCCAAATCCCGTAGGAAGAAGGGCAATAACGTCTTTCCTAGGGGTGTAACGATATCACGATAAGTCTCACGATACGATATCATCACGGTACGATATTTATTGCGATATCGTGGGAAAGCTCACGATTAGAGATGTAACAATATCCAAATCTTTCGGTACGATATTTTCACGACATACATCTCATGGTACGATATTTATTGCGATATTTTGTGGAGACTAAACAGCTAAAACTGTTAATATGCTACTTTTTCCTCTTAAAATGTCTTGACAAGACTTCAAATCCAAAGAACTAAGACTTAAAAGTGCTTAGAACTGTTATTTCTTCTTGTAGTCTGCACTGAAATGGAGCAAAGGATCATGGTCTATGTAGTTCCCTCTGTGTTTTTTTTAGTTATTGCTGCACCTTAACTCTTCATTTAAGCAAAGAAACTTGTAATTTGATATATTGTGATGGTTCACAGTATTATTGTGAGAACTTTGATGGTGCGATATCACGATATTTTGGTTACATCTCTAGTCTTTCCCCTTCATAAAATTCACCAAACATTCTCTTTGTTCCGGCTTTAAATTCTCGATCTCAGGAATCGTTGCCAACACAGAATGTCTGTCTTCGTCTACATTCATCTCGACGCTTTGTTTACTGTTGTGCTGTTCCACAAAAGGAACCCAGACAGGTGCTAGAGTTTAACGTCATGGCTTCACAGCTCTTCGGTCTACAAATTCTGGGGTTCTTGCAAACCGTCCAGTGTATTCTGATTCCTGACCTCGGGGAGAAATAAAATTGAGTGGAGGCACTAGGTGGCGCCAGCCTGACTAGCTCATTGGTGCATGGGCAGAAAAATAATTTTCTCTTCTGCATTTACCTCCTCAATAGGGGTGAGCTCCTCCCACCCGTGTGACGTCTGTAAAGTGCACAGCGTGGAGCGTTTGAACCAATCAGAGCGAGAGATGCTAGAGTGGAGCTAGTGCGGGCTCAGAGCGGGGCGAGGCCAAGTCTTACAAAGATCACTTTTAGGTGCTTTTAGGATTTCAATTTTTTTAAAAGTTTATGTTGTGAAAACAGAAAAGAATCCAAACAAAATCCAACCTTTGTGAAAGCTGGATGCCCTGTCAGCTGAACACAGACAGTTTGAATTCCCAAAAAATCCATTGTGCTTCTATGGGAAAATTCCTTCTTGGCCCAACCTCTCAGGAGCTGCAGTACCTGGAGCGGCCACTAGTCTGGAGCGAGAGGGGAAATGTCTTATCCAGTTTTATTGGATCCATGTACGATATTGGTATCGGATATTAACAACGATATTTTTTGTGTATTGGCTCTCAGCTTCCAAGATAACGGTTCAGACGATGTCTCAGTTTGGTCTATGAACTGGTGTAAATGTTGCATTGCAAAAAACAAAATCTAGTCAAGTTAAGTTGACTTGAGTTATGAAAGTTCTATAATGATTTGCTTAAATTTCACTTAACAAGTAAAATTATCTGCCAGTGGACTAAAACTTTTTGTTTTTAAAATATGAAAATACATCTGGCTACACTTAAAATAAGAAAAACAACAACTTTTTGCACTTAAAATATGAAACTAAATTGAATGTTGCTTGAATTAAGAAAAACACACTTATTCCATTGGCAGATCATTTGACTTGTCAAGTTGAATCGACTCAAATAAAGTAAAATTTTCTATTCAATTTTATTTCAATTTAGCTAGATTTTTTTTTTTTTCCAGTGTGGCCTAAAACTTGTATTTTTATAAAGCTGTTCTGAAGTTACAAAACACATTTGGATATTTTTTTTAATTAAGCTGTTTGTGTTTAAAGGAAATTAATTATATTTTCAGTCTCTACACTAGTATTGATTGATACTTGATTGATAAAGTCTTACATTGGTGTTGGAACTGAAAAGCTGGATCGGTGCATCCTTAGATGTTTTTACCTTCATGTAAAGTTCCACAGAATGACATTTATAGATCTGAAATTTATTCAATTACAGTAAGGATGTAACAAAATCAAAATCACTTGTTACGATATTATCACGATATGCATCTCACGGTACGATATTTATTGCCATATTTTGTAAAGGCTGATATAATTATATATAGGACACTTTTTTGCTTTTCAAATACCTTGACAAGATTTTGGTGTGAATTATTTTCATCATAATCCCAAGAATTCAAGTAAAAAACATATTTCTTCATGTTGTTTGCGCTGAAATGAATCATGGGAAATGTAGTTTCCGATGTTTATGAGCTGTTCTTACTGTAAAACCATGCATTTACGCAAAAGAACTTGTGATTCGATATATTGTGACAGCCCACGATATTATTGCGAGACTTTTGACGATACGATATCACGATATTTTTGGTTATTTTTTCTAAATTAGAGGCATTTATGTGGCAAAACGAAATCATCTGAAAAACATGCAATCTTACTGAGAACGGCAAATTAGTAATATTTTCGTAAACCATGTTGGTGTGCGGTACATGTCTTACGTTTTAAGAATTCAGAACTCATTTCAAACTTTCCGCAGTCAGGTCAAAGGTCGTGTTAAACTTGAGCCATGTCCAGCAGCAGTTTTCATTAAAATTCTCAACTTCTTCTGCGACAAACATCTGAAACGATTAAAAAAGTGAAATATTCCAAAGTTGGGAAAAGTTCGTCGTGTTTTTCCCCTTTTGGCTTTTTTGGTGCCAACTCCTTACATAACTGGCAGATGTTTTAAAACTTTTTCTGCGTTTTTATTTCCATCATGAGATAACGGGCTCGAGGATGTTTGGCTGTAATTAGACCAGATTACAACTGTGACGCTAATTATCCAATCACTGATGGCTTTAATCACAAATCCGGTTATCACGGCACAATATCTGCGTCTGGAAAACACACAGAAACTACCGGCTATTCTCAAGTGAAAATTTGCAGCTGAAATCATTAACAGTCCCTGGGGTGTGACGCTAACTGCAGGCCCTGCTCTGTCTGAGGGTTTATTAGACGTTAAAGGGGTCAGATCTATGGAGAAGCGAGGCCTGTACATGTTTTTTTAAGGTATTTTTGAGCTCTAAAACACCTCTAATTGAACAAATCACTGGAAAAAAACGATCAAGTTTTTTTTTTTTTCCACAGAGTCCAAGTCATTTGAGTTTGAGTATCTGCCGATACCGAGTCCCGATCCGATACTTCTATAAAACATAGCAAAGAATAAGATCCAGATCAGATTGTGTTGATTTCAATGTGTAGTATTTGGGCTGAACTTGAAATATCAAATGTCCAAAACTTTAATTTGATTTTAACTTTTCTAATCATTCATCATCATTGTTGAAAATCTGGACTTTTACCACAGTCTGGTCTTGGAATGTGTAACTTAGTAAACTTAATGAACTGGACAAAACAGGAACCAGACCAGAATCAGACCAGATATATGGAAGCCTGTGCATTACATTTGAAACATTTAGACTCGTCTATGATCTCCAAATAATCTTACCAAATAATCTTACCAAATAAAAACAAGATGACATTTATTTTTCAGACTTTACTTAACCATATTAAAAATATTATTGATAGAAAAAGAGGAGACACATCTGCTCATCTTTAGTCCTGTTAAATCCTGTTTTAGTCCGGGGTTAGTCCTGGTTTTAGACCTGGTTTAGATCTAGTTTAGCTCTAGTTTAGACCTGGTTTTAGTCCTGGTTTAGATCTGTTTTAGATCTAGTTTAGACCTGGTTTTAGTCCTGGTTTAGTACTGGTTTAGTCCTGGTTTAGACCTGGTTTTAGTCCTGGTTTAGATCTAGTTTAGACCTGGTTTTAGTCCTGGTTTAGTACTGGTTTAGTCCTGGTTTAGACCTGGTTTTAGTCCTGGTTTAGATCTAGTTTAGACCTGGTTTTAGTCCTGGTTTAGTACTGGTTTAGTCCTGGTTTAGACCTGGTTTTAGTCCTGGTTTAGACCTGGTTTAGATCTAGTTTAGACCTGGTTTAGTTTCCGGCAATGAGTGGAATTACCCAAAATAGCCCAAAATGTGAAAACAGGAAATACCGCCGTGTAATCCATTTATTTCAACAAAGTAACTGTAATCCAATTACCACTCACTGAAACAGTAACTGTAACCGAATACAGTTACTCATAATTTGTACTCTGATTACGTAACTCCGGTACATGTAATCTGTTACTCCCCAACACTGAGTATTACAGTATAATGTGGTTTAATACTATATTCACCTGCAGTAAGACTAGAGTTTAAGACTGTAGTTACATCTGTGCCGACCCTCGATAAGGACCACGAAGTGTGATCATATTTCATTACAGCCGCTATTGTCAGCAATAAAATTGTACAGGTGTGCGAGAGCGTGTGGGGCGTCTCAGTGCAGCCTGTGCGCTCATTTGAAACCCGCGGAGACTCTACGGCGCATCACAAACACACACGCTCCCTATGCACGGCTCGTCTGCGACAGCGTGTGCCCTCGTGTACCAGCGTGCATCACAGGGCAGGTTCAACTTCCTAAACATCCTACCTGTCCATCTGCCTCACGTCAGCACGCCGCCCCTCGCCTTTTCACGCTCTCGCTCCTTCCTGCGTACAGCCAACACAAGCCCCTCCCACAGTGCGGCTGATTAGAAGAGCAAGACCAAACGTGAAGCAAAAACCAGTCTAAATTTGTGTTACAGTGTTGGCACAAAGCAGGTCTACAGCATAGAGCGGATCTACAGAACAGACCTACTGCCACATTTGGCTGAAGTTTGTCTAACAAAAGTGCACAAATGCATCTGTGTTTGTCACGATGTGCGTTTGGTTTGGTAAACGTGCAGAGGCTGGTAAATATCACTGCAAAACCAGAAAAGAATGAAACTCCAGTTTGGAACTTTAAAAAACAGGTTTAAAAATCTTCCTTCACTTTTTTCACAGTTTTGTGTAAAGTGCCAGAGGAAGTTCTCTTAAAGAAGAGGTTCTCAAACTGTGGGGGAGGGTCCAAAAAAGGGGCACAGAGTGTTTCAGTGCAGTTTGCTTGACTTTGTATTAGGT
Organism: Boleophthalmus pectinirostris; assembly: GCF_026225935.1. Classification (NCBI taxonomy): domain Eukaryota; kingdom Metazoa; phylum Chordata; class Actinopteri; order Gobiiformes; family Gobiidae; genus Boleophthalmus; species Boleophthalmus pectinirostris. Next base: position 30,483,535 of record NW_026571047.1, read on the forward strand.
AGATCATTTTGACTTGGTCATTTTATAAGTAACTCACATGATGAAAAAGTGTGAACACCTCTGTGTTCTGATTCATGACCTAGTAACTGGAAAGAAATGAAGTTGAGTGGAGGCACTAGGTGGCACCAGCCTGACTAGATGTACTGTACATGGCTTATGTTTTAGGAATTCAGAACCAAATTCAAACTTTCTGGATTCAGGTCAAAGGTCACATTAAACTTGAATCATGTCCACCAGCAGTTTTCATTAAAATTCAAAACTTCTTCTTCTTCTAGCTGATTTAAAAAGTGAACTATTGTAAAGTTGGAAAAGTTCGTCGTATTTTGACCTTTTGACTTTTTGGTGCAAACTCCTTACATAATTGGCAGGCTCGAGGTGTTTTGTTGTAATTATACCAGAACCTTGACATTATTTTCTGATCTATGTTTTAATGTTGTTTCCTCGTCATAAACAGACCTGGAGTTGTGTTTTGTTTCATTCACACACACAGAAACCCTGCTGAGTTCTTCTCTTAAACTGAAAAAACAAAAACTGTTTCTGATAACATGACGTAAAGCTCACTAGAGTCCATGTTGCATAATACAGGACCTTTAAAAACATATCCAGAATGTGATGCACGAGCCGTTTCGTAATCTCCATTAGATTTTCTCATAACAATAATAATTGTGACTGTATGTGGAAAGTTGTGTCTTTTTGTTCAAGTTTTTATCTTTTGTTGATAAAAACGTGTAGACATGAAGAGAGACAGCGTGGAAAGAGATGATTCAAGGAAGTTTAGGTTGCAGATCTCATAGACTTTTAATATAATAGGACTTACGGTGCATGTGGCAGGTTTCATGTGTTTTATTATTATTATTATATACTTCACTAGCCTTTCCATCATTATTAGGACTGAGTATCATTAAGAAGTTGCCGATACGATACATATCTCAATACAGTGCACTTTCCATTCAGTACGATATATTTCAAATTGATTCGATACGGTTCAGTAAAAAATAAAGGCTAAATCATGACTGTGATACTAAAAGTCTTTGTTAAACCACTTCTCGTGCAAAGTTCATTTAAGACGCAAACATTTTAAACATCGAAACAGTGAAAATGTCAAATGTGCTGCATAAACAAGTTTTTTTCCTCGAAACAAGCAACAAAACCGCTTTCACTTCGTAGAAACCGTTTGACCTCGCAGCATTAGGATTCGTTCCCTCGACAGTAGGCGGGTACTTTTTTAATTTAACCAATCGCTGCTATTTGGTCGTGACGTATGTACTGTAATGCGCCGCTAACAGGGCAAACTGATATATTAAGCTTTTCCCAAATCCCGTAGGAAGAAGAACAATAACGTCTTTCCCCTTGATAAAATTCACCAAACATTCTCTTTGTTCCGGCTTTAAATCCTCGATCTCGGGAATCGTTGCCAACACAGACTGTCTGGCTCTTCGTCAATTGGCTGGTGCCCGGACTTGCACTTCCGGGGATTTTGCGAACCGTCTAGTGTATTCCGATTTCTGACCTAGTCGCTGGAGAGAAATTAAATTGAGCAGAGGCACTAGGTGGCGCCAGCCTGGCTACAAAACTGTATCTCTGTAACAAAATAATTCAGTAAAATACACCAAAAAAATACTCTGGGTGATACATTGATACAGCAGCTCATGATATTGGTACTGTATCAGCACATTAAACAATACGATATATCGATATTTACCTCCGCCAAGGAGGTTATGTTTTTGCCGGCGTTTGTCTGTTTGTTTGTTTGTTTGTTTGTTTGTTTGTCTGTTTGTTTGTTTGTTTGTCTGTTAGCAACATAACTCAAAAAGTTATGGACCGATTTTGATGAAATTTTCAGGATTTGTTGGAAATGTGAAAAGGAAGAACTGATTTCATTTTGGGGGTGATCCGGAAGAAATCCTGGATCACTTTGAAATTTGAGAGTTAACATTGTGTTAAATGGGGCAAAAAATTTTGTTTCTCAATATCTGGGTTAATTATTGACCAAACCCCATGAAATTTGACTCAGGGATGGACAATGGGATCCTCTTTCATATTCCAAAGGCTGATCCGGATCTGATCCAGAAGACTGATTTTATCGCAATTTATATCAAAAATGGGGGTAGTCCTTGGCGGAGGTCTGCGCTCTCTGACTGCTTTTCTAGTTGAGTATTTTTGCACACCCCTAATCATCATGGAGCCCAAACCAAACCAAGTTACAGGTGAGATTTGTGGAGAGGCGACCACTCTCCCCATTCACAGCCTGTTTTTCTTGGTATTTTTGAGCTTTAAAACCACCTGTAATTGAATAAATGTAAAGTAGAGCTGTTTAATGTCACACTGTGGGACATTCCAGGCAGAGCAATGACGTATCCATAGAAACATGCGGACAAAAAGTGACATGGTGCAGCTTTAACTTCACTTCAACTGCAAATACTGTTAAATTACATGTTATTTTTAGTTTAGTTTTGTTGGGGCGAAATAGTACAATTTTAAATCCATATTGCGTTGCCATGGCCTGTAGTCGCTGCGTTTTGCCGGAGTTAAAGTTGGAGCCATTATAAAGATGGATTTCAGTTGCAGGACGATTATAGTGATTTAAGTTTTGTAGCTGCCAAAACACAGTCATGATTCTCTCTCTGCGCGTTATTCTAGTTTATTTGTTGTTGATTTTGCGTTGGGTTTCAGAGCCCA